>NC_048425.1:17189515-17191763 GCF_013103735.1 Etheostoma cragini | reverse complement strand
TTTGGAAAATGGCTGCAATGAAACAAAGAGTGAAAAATTTAAAGGGGTCTGAATACTTTCCGTACCCACTGTAAGTTAGCAGTAACTAGCCTGTGCCTGTGTTACTGTTAACTAACACGTTATTTAGCAGTAATTAGCCCGTGCCTTTGTTAATGTTAACTAGCATGTTATTTAGCTATACTTAGTCTGTGCCTGTGTTAATGTTAACTAACACTTTAGTTAGCAGTAATTAGCCTGTGCCTGTTAATGTTAACTAGCATGTAGTTAGCAATAATTAGCCTGTGCCTACGAATGTTAATGTTGACTAGCAAGTTAGTAAGCAATAATTAGCCTGTGCCTACGTATGTTAAGTTAACTAGCATGTTAGTTAGCAATAAATAGCCTATGCCTATGTTTATGTTAACTAGCATGTTAGTTAGCAGTAATTAGCCTGTGCTTATGTTAATGTTAACTACCATAGCAAGTAGATAGCATTCGATTTTTTAGTAAGGCCTCTGCCTGGGGCCAATTTTTCCCACGCAGTCACAGGATGATTAGCGGCAGGTAGACAGCGCTACAGTACACATTCTGACGGGTCACAGATTTCTTTGTAACACCAGAAAAGCCTGAGTTAGTGTATATAGCTAAAAGGTAGCAGGAGATTTCATTATATAGTCCTAATTGTATTTTAATGTTATTGTCATTTGTTATGTGGGATTGCAGGGGGGTCCGGGGGTGTGCTGCCCCAGGAATTTTTATTTGAAATATTAACCATTAAATGTCTCTTTCCGGAGAGTTTTATGCAAAGAAATGGTGAAATCGAGTCTTACATGATATTTGCAAAACTGGCGCAAAATACCAAATTTTTTGTTGTTGATTGATTTTAACTGATAACTGTTAAACACTGACAGTCACACACAAGATACAAAACATCCAACATACATTCTGAAGAAACAAAATGGAAGTAGCCCTGTTCATCCATCTGCCCTTTCACCCTCCAGCAATGGCTGTTGGGGCCAGATGTCAGGAAGTCTTTGAACCAGCAATTTTTGCCGGAAAGGAGGGGAGGGGGAATAAGAAGCAGGCCCCAATCCAGTGCTCAGCAGGCTGGGAGGGAACTACATCATGCCTTTTTAATTAGCAATTGACATGTAGGATTTTATTTACTAGTTATTGTGACTTAATAGACATAAATGGCGGTAGATTTACAGTACAGACCCTCAGAGAGACTCATATCCAGCATGGACGACTCTATAAAGCCCGTTACCGTGTTTGCGAATAAAGTATCTATCTATCTATCTATCTATCTGTCATTCCTATGGCCACTTGGCCTGGAGTGTAGTTAGTAGAACTGTTTAGAAGGGGACTGTTCCTATAACTAACTTACTGTAATACTTGGTCGGAAAGAGGTTATACACACTGTTGTCCTCTGGTCAAAGTTGACCCCTTTAATAAATGTCTATATCTGAAATATGAGTTTCTTTTAAACCAAATTACCACAAAAATGCATTGGGAAAAAGTCTGAAAAAGGGACACAAATGTCAAATTGCTGTTCGTTTTTGACCCAGGAGAACAACACAAGGGTTAATCCCAGGTCATGAGCTTTGTGATGATGGGAACTATGGCGTTAAACGCTTAACCATAGTCCGTGAACAGCGATGTCACAGCTTCCTCTTTCCCAGGTCAGATGTTTCATGGAAGGAATTTATGATAAAGGTTCTTAAAACGCCATTCCATTTTCTCAAGGACCCATGTTTTTGATTGTGAAAATCCTGCTTTTTGAAATGCAGGAGCCATTAGTTAGCCTGTTAAGAACGCCAAGAATTGTCACAGCTGCAACAAATATGCAACCAGTCAGTTACTTGACTTGTCATGTTAAGCAGAGGGGAAAAAACTCCCTTGATATATATTTATATATAAATGCCCCCCGGGCATTAAAAATGATTTAGGCAAAAATTAAGCCATTAAAGTACCTGAGTGGCAATTAAACACATCAAAATAAAGAGCAGTATAGAATTGCAAGTTAAAATGGTTAAAACAGGGAAAAATGAAACAGAAATGATAAATAGACATCAATCCAAAGTTTGTCTAACTGAGCTGATGATATGTGATGATAACTGCGGTGCTGCAATAACACGTCCACACATGTTCACGTCCACAGGAACCGTTCCAGCTGTCGGTCATATCATTGCAGTATTCTTCCAATACATTCCATTCAATCTATGTAGAGTCACTGAGTTCTGGGGGGGGGGGGGGGGGGGGGGGGGGG
>NC_048425.1:17188534-17189442 GCF_013103735.1 Etheostoma cragini | reverse complement strand
GAGGGTTAGTTGAACTCTTTGCCTGCAACGACAGCTGAATAGCACAGGGTGAAACAGATTTTTAAAGCAGGGTTGTGACTCTTTGATTGGCCCTTTGTGTGTGATTGACCCACCAATTTGGCAATTTATGTACGATTCTGATTGGTTAGGGTTAGGTGAACACCTCCCCCAGCTGATTCCATTTAGGTACAGAGCATTGATTAAATTAGGTCTTCCTGAAAGAGTTCACGCTGCGCTACATTATTCATAATCAAATGATCTTATTTGTGTTCCCTGAATTAATTAAGTCTGTCTGTGTTTTGATTTTATGAGTGTTAATGCATGTTATTAACTCAACTTCTTCCCTTTCCCTGAGTCTTGTTCTCTCTCGCCCTTCTCCTTTTATCGCTTCTTGTTGGGTCTAGACCTTGTCTTTTATGAAAAGCGCAATGACATAACTGTTGTTGTGATTTAGCGCTATATAAATAAAATTGAATTGAATTAAAGCTATAGTGCGTAGTATCTGTTGGCCCCATGAGGAATTCTAAGTAATGACAACAACACTGTTGGTGTGTCCACATGATACAAGCCTTCCGTGATCAAGCACCACCCCTCCACCTCCTCCACACAGTTACTAATAGCCAAGCAGGACACCGAGGATAAAAAAAAAAACATGGTGGACTTTTCAGAAGAGGACATTATCTTCACTCGAGTTTCTGCGAGAGGAAGTCCCCAGACGCCACAATCTTCGGAACATAGTCCCACTGAGGCATCCAAAGAGAGTTGTTTGGAGCTGATAGTCCTAGTTCCTTAATATCAAAAAGTTACGTACTAAAGCTTCAGAAATCAAAGTATCTTATGGCGGTTTTCCACTGCGTGGTATCTACTCGACTCGCCTCGGGTCTACTCGCTTTTTTTGGTTTTCCATT
>NC_048425.1:17186610-17188434 GCF_013103735.1 Etheostoma cragini | reverse complement strand
TTCGTTGCTTCCTTCAGCTTCTTTTGAAACAAAACATTTCTTCTGGCTGCGGCGAGTAGCCGACGTGCTGTTGTGACCTGCGCTGAAAATTACGTCATCACGCGTTGCTATAGTGACGCGCCACGCTGAGGCTTTACTCAATCTGCAATGGAAAACGGAAGTATAATGGGCCGAGGCGAGCCGAGGCGGGCCGAGGCGAGCCGAGGCAAGCTGTTACCAGCAGTGGAAAAACGCCATTACACTTGTAACTGTGAGTGAGACCTTTGGTTTAGAGCACAGGTTGACTCCAGTGGAGATTTACACCTTTTAAACAAAGGACCTATGCAAACCTAGTCTGATGGTCTTGTTAGAGAATGTCTTCTCAGCCTTTGTTATTCTGCTGCCCTGTAACCAGACACTCATTCCTACAGCTTCTTGTGGACGTCTGACGCCACTGCACAGTGAATAAAACTAATCAGATTCACCCTGAGAGAACTGGGCTTTCTTTATGCTGATGTTCTAACCACTAGTGGATTTCTGAGGACTATGGTTGCCTGGTCCTCAGATCTCTGCAGGGTAAATCCAGACAGCTAGCTAGACTATCTGTCCAATCTGAGGACTATGGTTACCTGGTCCTCAGATCTCTGCAGGGTGAATCCAGACAGCTAGCTAAACTATCTGTCCAATCTGAGGACTATGGTTACCTGGTCTTCAGGTCTCTGCAGGGTAAATCCAGACAGCTAGCTAGACTATCTGTCCAATCGGAGGACTATCCCGTGGTTTCTCATCTGGGCCAAATGGATCCAGAGCTCCTGGGAGTGAGCGATGCTTAAGGCCGGTCCCGGTCTGCGAGTCTGATCAGGACGTGGTCTGTGTGTCATCGCCTGTTTGGAGCATCTCCGACTGGATCTTTCCAGCCCGGCCTGTTTGCTGCCGTGCGCCCTGTCAGCGTGTCCTGAGTCCGGTTCTCTGTCGGACGGATCTTGCCATCCAGCCTGTCCCAGACAAGCCTTGGTCACACACCTGCCCTACCAGGATTGCACTTCTCAACGCGCGCTCCATTGCAAGCAAGGCCTTTACCCTGAACGACCATTTTGCTAAGGAAAACTTGGACTTCCTATTCATTACAGAGACATGGCAGCGTGAGAACGAACACGTTCATCTTAAAGAACTATGCCCCCCGGACTGCTCCGTGTTTGGAAATCCCCGGCTTTCGCGTCGTGGAGGCGGCCTTGCGTTGGTCTTCCGGGATTTTTTCTGCTGCAGTTTGATGGACACCGCTTCGCCCGACACCTTTGAGCTGCAGATGTTTAAGGTTGGGAAACTACACCCCTTTTACTGTGTTTTAGTTTACCGACCCCCTGGTCCTGCACGCACATTTCTTGATGATTTCTCTGAGCTGTTAACATCTATCATTAAACTAGATCGCGTTTTAATCCTTGGGGACTTTAATTTGCATATTGATGACCTCTCGTGTTCGACTGCAGTTGAACTGTTGACAATTATGGATTCTTTCAACTTTGTGCAGCACGTTTCCGGCCCCATGCATAAAAAAGGCCACACGTTGGACCTGGTATTTTCTTGTGGCCTAAACATTGATAAACTGAGTGTTGAAGATCCTCAAATTAGTGATCATTGTTGTGTTTCATTTAATTTGTCTCTTACCACCATGCCCGCCGTCTCTAATGTTGTAACACAAAAACGCATTATCAGTGAGACAACAGTTAGTGATTTCTCTGCATCTTTTGAAACTTGCTCCTTCATTGCATGTGATGATGTTGATTCATTTGTGCAAAGTTTCAACGACCACTGTCTGTCGGTTTTGGATTTGGTAGCACCGGTTAA
>NC_048425.1:17113514-17186510 GCF_013103735.1 Etheostoma cragini | reverse complement strand
ACCCGTTATAAGACCCGAGGGGACATGTCATTTCAGTCTATTGCTCCCAGACTGTGGAACGCCCTGCCCCTGTCCTTGTGTACTGCAAACACTGTTCTGTTCAAAAATGATCTGAAAACATGTCTGTTTAAGAAGGCTTTTGGTTGATGGGTTTTTGCTAGTGTCATTTTAATTTTATATATTTATATACATTTTATACTGTTTGTTTTGTTTTTACTTACTCTTTTGTACAGCACTTTGTGATTTTTATCTGAGAAAAGCGCTTTATAAATAAACTTTACTTACTTACTTAATTACTTACACTGCTCTCTGCTATTAAAGAAAAATATAAGGAAGAGATTGAATGTTTGACAAGAAATACGTTAGCATCAGAGCTTTAATTTGGATTGTAATAGAATCTCCTTTGCTTGCTTATAATTACATTTTCTTTCTTCATGCTTGGGAACATACTCATCACCTAAGTGTGTCCTGTCTGTGTTAGATCAGAGTAAGCGTCTTAAGATGTATGCCTAAAGACTAGCCTGCAGCTACATTTACACAGCTTATTGGGACAGTCACGTTTCAGAAGCTAAACCTGTCACAAACCACATCTTTGTTTCAAATTTGATGAAACAGCCCATGGTGTTGGAATATTTTCATTATCAAGAATAGACACTGAAGTTTATAAGAAAGTTAGGTTTACTTGCAAGTATAATCAGTTGTACAGTCCTCACAGCATCAGTACAGACCAATGAGCTTTCTACAACAGCTCTTGTAATACAATGTAGAATGAGATAAAGCTCTATAGTCACAATAAAGCGTCAATGGTGTTGGTTTCCCACAGTCCAGGGGCGCCTGTTCTCTTCCCAGCGTCACGCCGTGCTCCAGATAACAGGACAGAACAGAAACAGAAAAATATGTGAATGAGAACTACAGTAACAGAAGTAACAGAGATCCATGAAAATAGATCATTTTGCTGTTTCACTGTGGATGGAGAGATAATGAAAAGAACCCTTAAAATGCCTGTGAATGCACATTTAAAAATGGCAATTGCTTCTCTGTTTGAGTGGAACATGTACAGTGTGGAGAAAACTTCAACAAACCAGTGTTTTTTTGTCAGAATGGCAGATGTATTGTCACTGACTTTAGCTTGATGCTACAGCAGAAAGCTAACAGAAGAGCATCATGGTTAACTTTTAACAAGAGTTGCGCCGCCACACTCTGCCAACTGGCTCTCTTTGCCAGTATTTCTAATATACAGTGCCAGCTACGCTGCGGCCCCATTATCTGTCATATTGTCAAAACTTGGAGGTTAGCTGAAACATACTGCCATATAGCTTGTAACTGGTACACCTTCCCCCCATTATTCAATAATACAGCGCTCCTGATTGGTGGGAGGCTGATATCAGCTCCACAATGGGAACAATGACATTTTTAACGAGGTTAGCTTGTTACTCTCCCCTATCTTACAAAATGCATTTAGTCTGCCACGTTCTTCTTTTATCTCCAGTTAAGGTCGGCACTCAAGGCACAAAGTGTCCACTGGCAGAGGCCTTTATCCCTCCATCCTGTTTGGAAGTTTTTTACTGTGCAGGCTAAAACCTGTGGAATGGTACCGAGGCTTTATCAGTTCTTAGTGATCCTGTTGAGAGGATCGGGCCACTTGGTTGCCCACACCTTGCTATCAAGCTTGACTGGCAAGATGTATGGTCTAGCATTCCAGAAGTATCACCCAACCCAGACCATTCTGGAACAACATTGCATCCACAATTTCCGCCCTGTTTAATGTTACTGTGCCTGTTACTGTCAGTGTCTTCATGAGATTGACCTTAATGACCTGTCAGCCTTTCAGGTCTCTGGGACCCAGAAATGCGCTGTGTTTGCTGGACTTGCAGAAAAGGATCGCAACCCGTTGGAAACCACCCCACGACCTGTCCGTCCAATCGTAGACCCTTTCCTTCTTCGATGTAGTGTACATGGAACTTTCCACGGCGCGGATCAATGAAGTACCGGGAAAAACACTTGGCGAATTATTGCAGACTCTGTGCAACTCTAACTTGCGCCGGTGCTTGGTCCCTTGTTTTGTGTGTGTCTGTTTATGTGTGTTTGTGTGTGTCTGTTTCTGCATGTGTTGTTTTGTCTCCCTCCCTCCCGTTTTCCCTCTCTGAGTTTAAAAAAAAACATTTTGTTGGTCCTTGGACGCTATGTCCTATGTCTCAGAGTATTGCTGTAACTGTTTGTAAATGTTTATGTTTTTTTAATTAAAAATAATAATAATAATTTTATCACAAAAAATAAGAATATTCCGGCAAGAGCCGAATTGGTTGTTGTTGTGTTTGTGTCGACTTCCAAAGAACATAATGTATACTAGTTGCTTGTTTTCTATGTGAGAATTTGTGTGTGTGTGTGTGTGTGTGTGTGTGTGTGTGTGTGTGTGTGTGTGTGTGTGTGTGTGTGTGTGTGTGTAAAAAAGGTATTTTCGGCTGTTGAATGGAGGGAAGGAAGCTACAGTTTCCATTTTTTCAGCAGCCAGCCTCTGTCTGTGAACTAGTGTTTAATGTGTGTGCGTGTGTGTGTGTGTGTGTGTGTGTGTGAGTGTGGGTGTGGGTGTCAATCACTGGTTTCAAGCATGCTTTCCTGCCTAATGACTCTTGGTTAAGCACTCTCTCCAAAGTCCAGGTCATAAATACAAGAAACACATAACACCAAGCAAGCAAAGAAAGTGTATTCAACAACTAATCAATCAATCAATCAATCAACCAATCAATCAATTGTATTTCTCACATAAGATTTCAAAGCTCGTGTAAATGTCCTTGAATTGTTGTCCTGACAATTATCCAGACATCAGCGGGTCAGGTTCTCCTCTCCTTTTAGGTAGGCCTTGCCATTGTTGTCTAAGATCAGGCCCACCACAGCTGTATTGTCAGCCAATGTGATGATGGTGAATGGAAAGTGGCTGCATGTCGTGTCTGTACTGGGAGAAAATCTGAATTTTACTTAACATACAGTATATTTCCAGAAAACAAGCTTTTAATGTTATGGACAACTTTATACTGTACATACATTCACAAATGGATCCTATTGACACAGAAAGACACTATGAAAAGAAGCAACTCTAACACATTGTTCTAGAGAAGAAAGAGTGGCTTGACGTTTGTGATAAATGTATTGGACCACACAATAAAAGAACCACACAAACAACCGGGACAGGAGCGGACTCAATCGACTGATCAGGAGAGCAAGCTCCGTCCTGGACTGTCCTCTGGACCACATACAGAAAGTGGGGCAGCTGACATCCGTCATGGACAACACCTCTCACCCCCTACATTACACTGTGGGGTCCTGAGCAGTTCCTTCAGCAGCACACTGTAACCCCCCCCCCCGGACTGACACTCTGCATGCTACAAGAAGGGCCAGAGTCCTCCATCTGCTGAGGAGACTCAGGTCCTTTGGAGTGTGCAGGACTCTCCTCAGACTTTCTATGACTCTGTGGTGGCCTCTGCCATCCTTTATGCTGTGGTCTGCTGGAGGGGGGGCAGCTCGGACCGGGACAGGAGCAGACTCAATAGACTGATCAGGAGAGCGGGCTCTGTCCTGGACTGTCTTCTGGACCCCATAGAGAAAGTAGGGGAGAGGAGGATGGTAGTTAAGCTGACATCCATCATGGACAACACCTCCCACCCCCTACATGACACTTGGGGGTGCACACATACTTGTTACATCACACAGCCGGATTCACTTTAAACTTGACACTCAGATGAATGTGTAACGTAATCTGCATCTGTGACGCAACTTCAAATTTGGAAGATGTGGGTTTTGCCACTTTTATGTTGTTTTACTGTTTATTTTGCAGCTTAATGTTGAGAATGTTAAGGAAGTCTTAATTCAGGCATCTAACCAAAAAACCATTGTCTTCCAGATGAGGGAATGGGAAATGCTAAAAAGTGAACTCATTTCTAGGTTTTAGGACTTTTTACCTATGACACTGTTTCTAAATCACCCAAAACATAATGTCGGCATTACATGTTCTGTAAAAAGTTTTCATAATGTCCCTTTCTGATAGATACCATATGTCTGTGATAGGCCGCCCATTTGTCTCTAAAGAATTGTTGCAATAATTAGAACTTCTACGGTGTTGCATTCCATTTCCAAGTCCACGAGATAAAGAGAGTTTGTTTTTCTGTAGTGACACACATTGCAGGGAATAGTCCAGGTCTCCCAGCTGGGCCTCATGCTCCATGTAAGTGGCCAGTTTGGCACAGCAGATCTCATGCCTGGCATCTGCTAGGAAACACTCCTCACAGTCAAAGACTGGCTAACAATGGGAGTTTTGGGGGAAAAAAACAGAAAGGATTTCGAAGACATAAGAAGGGGGGTAAAGAAAGAACACCCAGTACCAAAGCAGGGGGTTGAGCACAAGCAGAGGAAGGAACTCAGATAAGATAACAAAGAGTAGAGAGAGGAGAGTTGATATGGAAACCCCGAGGCATTGCAAAGAACACTGTGCAAAAGGTTTTCTTACTAAACAAAGCATGAGGTATGAAGTTGGAATGGTTCAACAGGATAACAACGGGTCCACATTTCACAAGATAGACAGACCTTTTGTCTCTCACTTGGCTAACTTTGTAAAGTACTGCATCCTAATACAATATACCAGGGGTGGCTGCATGTGGCTCTTTGACTATGCCTGTGAGGCTCTTACTGAGCGGCTGGGTTAAAAAAAGTATAAGTAAAAATAAACCTGCTGTGTAGATTTTTGTGGAACGAAATGGGAAGCCTTTCCGCTTGATTTGCGAGACTTGAACACCTGGAAACGGCAGTCAGAGAAGCGGACTCAGCTTTTTGGAAAATTCGCGAAGCACCCATAGACGGTCATATTAGCATCATATCAGTTAGCATGGAACACTGCTCATGATAAAAAACCATACAGTGAAGGGGACTTTGTGAAGACATACCTCAAAGATGTCATCGCTATCCTCGCGCCTGAAAATGACAATTTTAAGCGCTCTGTGTCAGACCTGCAGCTCTCACGGCACAATATCGGATGTTAACAACTCCATTAAAACACAGTTTGACAAATGCCTCTAGTTCAATATTGCTTTGGATGAGAGTTGTGATATTAAAGATAAGCCTCAGTTGGCGATATTTGGACGGTCTGTGTCAGGAGACGGCACAATTGAGGAAGAGCTGCTTGACATTTTGCCGTTAAAAGACAGGACCCGTGGCATCGGCCTGGAAGAGACACTCGTGACTGTTGCTGAGAAGGCAACTTTTTGGACGTTTTACTGCATCATCCACCAAGAGCATCTGGTGTCTAAGAAGTTGGACTTGGACCACGTCGTGAAACCAATGCTAGAAATTATGAATTTTATTCGCACTCATGCTCTCAATCAGAGACAGTTGAAATACCTCATTGCTGAACTTGATGGAGATCTTCCTAGGGATCTGGTCTCCACTGCAATGGAAGATAGCTTTCAAGACATGCTGTCCTGCTTTTTTTGAAATGTTGAACCCAGTGAAGCCGTTTCTGGGAGAGAAACATTAGGAATACCCTCTGCTGTGTGACCCCCAAGTGGATTTCAGATGTGGGGTTTCTGGTCAACATGCTGCATCATCTTAACAAACTGAATGTAGATCTGCAATGATGACTTGCCCGACCTGGTGCAAAGTGTTTTCACATTTGTCAACAAGCTCCAGCTATTCCAGACCCTTCTTCAGAAGAGAGAGCTCTGAAATCTGGGTCGAGAGAAGGAACCATGGACAGATGTCGCACAGATGTTGAACAGGCTGCACTCAAATTAATGTCGATGTCTGCAGCAACTTAAAGTCAAAGCATTGTTTTGTTCTTACCGACACACACGTGAAAGAGTTGCTTCGAGTGGCCACAGCTGAGTACAAGCCAGACCTGAAAAGGCTCGTGTGTAACAAAGACTACTGATACTTTCATTTGGCCCATTGTGCCAGGTCGCCAGGTGATACAACAATGCCATTTGGCTACTCCACTGCAAAGTAGCCTATTTAGCCATAGAGACAGCTGCCAACAGTTTGGAGAGGCCTGCAAGAGGTTTGAGAAGTTGCTCTGTGAACAGAAGCTTTGGGAAGCACAGAAAAGCAGACCCAGGACTGGTTTCTGCAGGGAAAATGAGGGGTTAGAGACTGCAGTCCCTGTTCATGTGATCAACGAAATCATGTGGCAAACTTTGGCCAGAACGCTGATGATATGAAACTGACTAGAAGCTTTTGTGTTGCATGTTGTAGAACTGAAAGTGCTGATCTGCATTTGTGCACACTATGTCAAAGACAGTTACATAATATCTCGAGTGGTTCTCAGGTCTATGCTTTATGGGGTCTGGCAAATGTAGTTCCCAGCTTTTTTTGAGCTTGACCTACTACCTTGGCTACTATTGACTAAAGGTGAGGACATCTTGTCCTCTTAACCGTTTCTCTGATATTGCATTGGTATACATGAATGGAATGCTTTAGGTGCTTCTAATAAGTGGACTTGGAGTAAAGATTTTTTTGAAATCTATTTTTAATTTTCTTTAAAATGATGCTCATTAAAATGTGAGACAAACTTCACACTTTTGAGAACCTGCAACTATCAATCTTGGCACTTTTTCTTGAAATGTCAAATTGTTTGATTATCAAAATATAGAAGTTGTCAAGTAATTTTCTGTCGATCTTCTCACTGCTGCAGCTGTGAAATTATTTCTAACCCTTATTTCATAAACCCCAGTGAACCCTGCATTCACTGGGGCTCTCTCTTTAACTCTGTCTCTCCCTAGTGGGAGCACCAAAGATGGCACCACATACATATACATTAAGGAAAATAAGAATTTGAACACCCTGCTATTTTGCAAGTTCTCCCACTTGGAAATCACGGAGGGGTCTGAAATTGTCATCGTAGGTGCATGTCCACTGTGAGAGACATACTCTATAAAAAAACATCCAGAAATCACAATGCATGATTTTTTAACTATTTATTTGTATGATACAGCTGCAAATAAGTATTTGAACACCGGTCTATCAGCTACAATTCTGACCCTCAAAGACCTGTTAGTCTGCCTTCAAAATGTCCACCTCCACTACATTTATTATCCTAACTTAGATGCACCTGTTTGAGGTCATTAGCTGCATAAAGACACCTGTCCACCCCATACAATCAGTAAGAATCCAACTACTAACATGGCCAAGACCAAAGAGCTGTCCAAAGACACTAGAGACAAAATTGTCCACCTACATTTTTTAATTAAATAGTGCAGCTATACCTGGTGTTTGGATTTGAATATTTACCTCAGTGGGGGCCTCCTGCTCCAAATATATGTTAAAACAAGCAGTTACAGAACACACAATGTGGGTTATAATGCTGAGAGTGTCATGTTATGTAAATGTATATTATCCTATTGGCTTATGACAGTATTTGACTTTTTCTGCACGAGTGTGGTTTTTTTCGAGGAGTCCCCCCGTCTCTTTCTGCTGCTGTGACTGCTCTGCTGCAGTCGGTAGGTTTTTCTAGCCTGGGCTCTCTCCTTCTCCAGGACCTCAGTGTCGTCCAGGATCTCCAGGCCTGGGATCTGACTGATGACGTACTGTCTGAGGAGGCAAAGGCAATCACATCTGAGAGGCTTGATTTAAAGAAGTGCATGTAAATGTTTTCTGTTGAGTGCTAGAATTACAAGTTTGAAAAATGAGCCCTATGGACACGGAGTGCAACTCCGGAACAAAGTGGGAACATGGCATGTAAGTCAGCAAATAAGGACTGAAGTATTTACATTTGAATACCCACTGAATACCCAATATTGACATATTGTTCTTTAAAAACTATGTATCTGAATGTATTTGTCCTGAATTTGCCTCTTTGAAACAAAATGTTAGAACACTGAGCTTTATTTTGGAAATTTCACCACTCCAATTTGAGCAAACTGAACCAAAGATTTTTTTTTCAGGGTTTTGGATCTTAATTTATGACCCTTAAAAAAAAAAATGTTTTATTCAACTTTTGAAATTGCAGATCGAGAAAATTCAATTTTTCAATTTGAAACACGTGAATACAGAACTAATAAATTAAGATACATACAGTGTAAAAATCATTTTGAAAGTATTGAATAGTTGTTAAAACTTAAATACTTACGTCCCTAATTTGCTTCCAGAACATGGGTGTGCACATTTCCACAACATAATGAAATACTCTCAGATTACATTACACAAGGTTTACAAATAAAGAGAATACACATTTCCAATAACAGGATGCATATTGAAGATTTTTCTGCTGGTGTGGTTGTGACAGGGCCGCATAGCACAAAATTGTTGACCCTGTACACAGGCGTACTCTATGGGCCCTCCCCGCATCCAAGACTATTAATTCTAGAATCTTTTTGGGCCCCCTTCTTGCATGAGGACCCTATATTCTCAGTCCCCTTTTCCCCTTCAGTCCGACCCCCCTGGGCTGTGACGTGGAAGGCACACTATGCACCTGCACCCGAAGAAATTCAGGTCCAATACAGTTGAAAATCTTGTAATATGAGCAATCAGTTCTTTTACAATTCTATATTTGAAATTGATGGATGTCTGTTGCACTGATGAATTCTCTTTACAATATTTCTTACACTTATACCTGATATAGTTTAAGTATTTAGCTCACTTTCTTTCCAGTTAGGGCATCTTTCTCACATTTAAAACAACATGTTATATGCATACGTTAACCATATGAGTTGAATGTTAAATCTAAATGTAACTGCATGTCATTCTCTCTCTCTCTCTCTCTCTCTCTCTCTCTCTCTCTCTCTCTCTCTCTCTCTCTCTCTCTCTCTCTCCCTCTCTCACCCCTTTCATTTCTTCAGCTGTCAATAAAAACCGAACAATGCCCAATAGTATTCTGTTAATGTGTATGTTGTTGATGTATAGTTGTTGTTGTCCTTAAAGTACGGATGCAATGACACACTGATTGTCCATAAATAGTAAATACATTGCTACATTTCTCAGACACCATAAGTCTAATTTTGACTAATTTCGGGGTGTTCTGGTACCGTGTAATTGCACTAATGAATCAGATGGGGGCGCCATAGCAGAAGTAAAAATCGCGGACAGAGACAGAGACGTGCACCAATGGTCTGGATTTGGTGGCTCTTTGACACTAAAGAGTCCCTCCAGGTAGCTAAACCCCAAAATTCCCAGAAAATCCTTGATTTTGGTTCTAGTTTAAGTGACCACATTTGCAAAACTGTTCAGGTGCTGAAAAGGACCTCACCTGTAGTCTTTGTACTGGGTCAGACTTCCCCCGTTGAAATAGCTAGGTGCTGCCTCGTTGTTCATCATACTGAGAATCCTGCATTAGAAGAGAACGTAGAAGCATAAAGCAGGAAGGAATACAATTTATGGTTTTCTTTTAACGGATGTAATTACAATCCCAGGCTCACTTTATGTTCGGGAACTTCCGTCGGATTTCTTCCACGAACACGGGCAGATTGTTGATCTTGTTCTTGTTGATGCACACTGTGGTGACACTTGGCATGTAGGGGAACTTGATGTGAGATGTGTAGTTGTTGCAGTCCAGGATCAGGGTGCTGAGCTTCTCCAGCTGACCCAGCAGAGCCGGGTTCCAATAAGGACTGAATGAAGGACAACACACCCATCTCATACTGGATTGTCAGTCTCTATAGAAGGATATATTAATATACATCATGTAGGTTTCTGGGAGGTAGTGTCCTATAAGATGTTGACACAAAAGATATAGTAAATAAAAAAGGGGTATAAACTTGGACTTCATGGAGGTGTTTCCGCACACACCCAGAAACACCCTTCATAATACTAATATTTTCAGCATATAATATACTGACATCTATCTGTCAGTTTCTATCAGTCATCCTGACATCATCTTAGACACAAAAAAATTTATATTGCACCTTGAAACATTGACACTATCTTCCACAAACACTAGCCCTGTCAGTTTCTTCCTACATGTGGAGATTTATTAATAAAAATAATATATATATTATACTGTTTACTGGGGAAATTACAATGTACACTCTGCTTGTTAGCAATCACTACACACATGCTCAGGACCCAATCATCCAATCACCCAATAATTTTGGTTCAGACTTACTATCTTGAAAAAATAATTTAGAAATCCTTATGAGTATCTAAATTATTTTCAATGCAACTGCAGAAAGATTGTCAGCATCTGCGTTTTATGTCACATACAGCAATAAGATGTCATGGTCTCAAAATACGCAGTGTCGTGCAGTTTGAAATCCAGCAAATAATGTAAATGGAATGTATTTATATAAGGTTTTTCTAGTTTTAACGACTACTCAAAGTGCTTTAACATAGTAGAGGTCAACGCAGTAATGTACAGTAGGGTAATGGCCAACGCATCATCATACCTAAACATTATTATAGCTTGACTTCCCAAAGACTTCTATTTACTAGGCAACATGGCGGTTTAATCATGTGGCGTTCTATTCAATGTTCCATGTTGATAAGAGCATTAAAATGAGAAAAAATGATGGGACAAAAAGAAATCAAGGGACATATAGAATAGATACAAATTGCTAGTTAACTATGACTATGATTAAATATTTTATTCGTTTGACAGCACTAAATTACAATATTTTTACACTGTTCCACTCCCTATCACTAGGTGATCACAGCACCCGCTCGTGGCGACTATCCGTCCAACCATCGAACATACACGTTTCACCAAAACAAGTTCCTTCCCCGAGGCCGTTTGGCAACGGCACCGGGGCTCCGTCCGGCGCTTTCACTATAACAGCTCTACTTTAGGTCTCAAACAATGTTTTGATGGCTTCAGATACTAGAGTTTGTTCAGTCTTGGTTTTATTGGACCCCAATTTAACCTAATCAATAGGCAAAACCACCTGGGAGTTTCAGGAACTGCACTGGAGTAGTTCTCCGATCTTTGAGATAGGACTTTTTCAGGGGAATTTACGTCGTGGAGTGCTACTTTGCTATGTGGGGCCCACATGAGGGACTTAGGATCCATTTTATTCTCTATACATACTGTATGTTACCACTCTGTAAGGTTACCAGTAGTTTTAGAAACTAGAAAATCTCCTATTACTTGTATGATGAACTATATAAAGTTGCTGTGTTGAACAATTGTTTTAATCCAATTACAAACTGGATGTCAAACAATTGTCTGCAGTTAACCTGGGTGCCTTATCCTCATCTTCTCAATCTAGATCTAGATCTACGTAGATTGAGAAGAGAAGATCTAGATCTTCTGTGTACTCTTAGTCCAATTTTTTGTGTCTCTTTCATCTCCGAAACATAGCCAAAATTTGAACTCTTGTCTCAAGAAAGGAAATGGAAATGCTAATTCATCCTTTTATCTCATCACATTTGCACTTCTATGTAATTTGCTTTTGACCTGCCTCAATCAATCATCCCTGCACCGTGTACAAACCCCTACAATCCCTACAAGTTACAAGTTACAAGCTACAAGTTAGCCTCGAACACAACAAAGGTTGTCAGTTGAGTGGCGTTTTGAGCTAACGTTAGCAATCAAACAACCATACCGTAGATAGCTAAAACTTTTTGAACTGATTTCAATCTAATGTTATAGTTTTTGATGAGTGTATTATTTTATGGATTTCACAAATTTCAGTATGACATATAATGCCGGAAAAAACTCAACTAGAGACGGTCGGACTTAACTCTCATCGGGTACGACGCGTTAGGCTGCAATGACATAGGCTAGAGCTCTGAGTGGAGCGTCTGCATAAGCATTAATAGAGATTTTGGATTGCGGGTAGTGTAGTTTTTTCTACACGATTGCGGATAAATCATGTTTTTCATAAAACAAGGTTGATTTCATACAGATTTGTAGCTTCTACAGGTGCAGAAACCTTTGTTTGACAACCATGTAGCATGGCTTGCTAGCTTGCTAAATTGTTAGCCTTGGTGGCTCCTATGTTTTTTGGCCTAGCAGCTACCATCACTTAGTCACTTGAACACCAAGCATATCGCGTACACAACTTCCTACGTTGTAACAACGTATAGTAGCATTTAGCTAACCACATAGAGCCCAATAGAGCCACTAGACACAGTTGTTTTTTGGTCCTTAAATTTCTGGTTATTACGAAAAGGATACTCCTCCAGCCGATTGTAACTCAGATCCAGCACCTCAAGTGTGTCTGTCTGGGTTAGAATGGCTTCATTGGGGATTTCGGTCAGGCCCTGGTGAGCAAAAGAAAGCCACTGAAAGATGGGTTGGCTGGGTTGGCCCGAAGAATGAGGATCCATGACAAAAAACTTCTTCTTCTTTAGTTCCTCTCCACTTGTTTTAATGGAAATTAGGAGAGGAGCCAGATGATTATGTCATGGTCAAACCTTGAATAAACGACAGTACAGACAAATGACACATTTAATTCTACAGCCTTACATTGTATAATACATTTCCAGTTTGCCCATAAAGGGTGAACATAACATTATGAACGCCTACTCAGTGTAATGCTAAAATTACTCTAACATTACTTCTTCCAGCTGTATTCGCAATTTCTGGCATTTCTGACTGATGCAAGCCACAAATGTTCTCCCATAAGAGATGTATGTGTTCAAGACAAATGGGAGGATTGGGATTTTACAACCACTCCCCACATTTTACCGTCTGGAGAAAATAACTCTGAGATCTTCTGAGAAACACTGCTATACAACAGGTTCAATTTTTAACAAATACGTCACACTGACATTACAAAGGGTCGCTGAAAGGTGGACTTTCTTGATTAAAATGAATATTTCAATATACTTTCTGTCTAAGTGAGAGAAGTAAAATGTAAATAATTCTCAACAGAGCTGGAATCAGGACATGGCTAGCCTAGCTTAGCATAAAGGCATGAGCTTTGTTCATCACAAACACTAGGAACAGAACATGTTGACCTCCTAAATCTGCCGCCAAAGAGTATGTCATGTCACCTCCAAGCCCTCCTAATTCTAAAAGGAGTTCAGCAAATGGAGTAATCTGGAGTAAGACTAATATTAAGGTTAAGATTATTTAAAATAGTGCTGCTCTCTGGTTAAATTATTTGAGTTATGCACATGTGGAAGCAGCTACTGGTGCATTTAACATGTTACCTAGCAGCAACGCTCTCCATGATTATCTGGTGTTCCCAATGCTACTTTCAGCAGTTTTGTGTAGACCTTTGCTCATCATTTACAGTAGTAATCAACCAAAACACGTTGGCACTCATCATAGATACATTAGGTTGTCCTGCTACTTTGTGAAAGACTCAAATATGAATCTTGATGCAGCATAAACATATGCAGTACAACAACATCTACTCAGTTATAGCTGGACTTACCGAGCTGAAGAGGATCTGGTGTCTGTGTTCAGTGCATGGAAACCTCTGAGAACTGCTTACAGCTTATATAAAAGGCGCTCTTTCATACCCCGGCTGTAGATCACATGATGGGGATAATCACATTGCTGCTGAACCTTGTGGTTCGCAGGCCCCTTTGGACCACATCTAAATAGCATTGATGGTGTTGAATTCTCAGAAAGGGGAAAACAACAACACCCGCTTCAACAGTGAAGACATGTCAACATTGAGACTTGATTTACTAGAACCAGTGACCGGATTGCTGTCAGTAAAGTTTGTCTATCTATTTGTCTATTGTCTATTGATCATAGACAATGGCATATTATTGGATTAAGAAATAACACTAACTCCATCACTTGGGCTTATTTTGGACACATATGATCTATTACAGGAACATATCAGATAAAAGTGTGCAGGAGTTCCTACAAACACATAAATACCATAAGAATTCCACAAATTATTAAATGAGATCTTTTCAAAGGGAATTTACATTCCATAAATGAATATTTGATATTAATATTGAGCTAAATTTACACAAATAGACGATGATATCATCTTGAAATTTATTTAGATGTTTTTTCCATTAAGAGTGCCAAATATACATGTCTATGAATGGAAATAATGAGGTTTGACAACATATTTGAGGAAATGAGAGCTTGAAACGTGTTGAAACAAAGACATTTCTAATGGAATCCTATGTTCTGTCCCTGGCCAGATTAGCCCGGAACCCCCAGCAAAGATTTGCTGTTGAGCTCCCATTGGCCCACCCCCTAACACTACTGCTTTCTGTGCATTGTGTGAGTGTCCTTTCACCCCAAATTTCAATAAACAGGACACACATTAGACTACAAATGGCAGAATTCATCTGCTGAAAGTGTAAACTGAGTTTAGGAAAATGTCAAATGTAAGAACTATATCAATCTAAATAATAAAAGCCTTAACACTAGGTTTGGACCATTGCAGAATCTGTAGGACAAATACCAACAAACAGATTTTGTAAATTAGCTGTACCCCAAACCAATTGACAGAGATTACAGAAGAGGATTAGGGCCACTGGTGAAAAATGTATGTGAGTTCTGACTTTTTTCTCGGGATTCTGACTTTAATCTTAGAATTCTGACTTTTTTAAATTCTGAGATTAAAGTCAGAATTCTGAGAAAAAAGTCAGAATCCTGAGAAAAAAGTCAGAATTCTGAGAATAAAGTCAGAACTCACAAACATTTTTCATCAGTGGCCCTAATCCTCTTCCGTACACACAGTGAGTCTGTAGCTGTCTGAAAATATAGTAAATACATTTAAAAGTAATCTCTTTTATGCTTTATATATATATATATATATATAACATCACTTTCAGTGGTTAATAAGAATAAATGCAGTGTAAACAATGTCACTAAATGTAGCAGGTTACTTCGTCGACAATGATTCTTGCTCGCTATAAATGATATGAACAGTTCCAGCAAATTTTCCTTTGATCCATATTGGAAAGTTTTTTTTTCCGGCAATCCGGCATTGCAGTTTAAATTTCCTGATGATCAGTCCATCCTCCTTTTGAAACAACACAGTGGCTCACGGCTGTGATGCTGAGTTCACTGTTCGATTCAAGTTCATATCGAACACACAAAGTGATGACGTCTACCCGTCTTGCAGTCCCTGATTTGCCACTTGGCCCGTCTCCACACCAGGACACACTTCTTGCTTCCCTTCCTTTTGGACCGAGGGGGCGTCTTTCTCCAGTTAGTGTAGGTGACCGGCTCACCGCCCGCCCACTCCCAGCGTCCTTTGCCGTCCCTGTCATTCAGCCCTAAAGCAGTAGGAGAAAGATCAGTTGGAGTATAAAACTGTACTCTACATTGTAAAACAGAATGGTGTTGCAATAAAGGTTTCAACCTATCCAAAATGGTTTTCTTCTGCTGAAGTCCCACAGCCAGTCCATGTTGGCTTTAGAGAGAACACTTGCTAGTGTGCCTTTGTATCTGAAATCAAAAGGACAAAAGGGAAAGTTGTCTATTTTATAGGACAACTAATCCAAAGCATGTATGTCCATTCTTTCTACATCAATGTATCTGTTTATCCTTGAACACACAGCTCCTTGGGAAACTGTACCTCTCCCTGCAGGCCCTGTTGGCTGTGCTCCATGTGGCCTTGTGGTCAGTGCTGAGGGTGTAACAGTGGCCACCATGAAAGGTCCAGCCCTGAGGACACATCTGGGCCTTCACCATCTGTGACTCAGAAAGAAATAGGCAGATATGTTGATTTGTATTTGAACTTGAAAGCTATAGTGTGTAGTTTCTGCCGCCCACTTGAGGATTCCAAGTAATGACAACCAAGAAGGACACGGAGGATTAAAAATCCACGATGGACTCTTCAGAAGAGGTCATTATCGTCACTCGAGTTTCTGGGTGGGAAAGTCCCTGAACGCCACAATCTTCTGAACAAAGTCATCCTGAGAAATCCAGAGAGAGTTGTGTGGAGCTGATAGTCTTAATTAGCTTTGTTGGTGACGGCCATTTGCCAAACTCAAGCCTTCAAAACGGCAGTCCACAAACCAAATATAAATAAAAACACGCAAGACAAAAAATATAGCGTACTGTAGGTCGGATATCTTTCTCCTAGAGATGCAAAGAGGCTAGCACATTCTCATAACAAGTAGGTTCCTTCATTCTCAAGCTATAATACCTGATCAGTTGGTGCCCATGGTCTCCAGGAGACACCGTTGCAGTGAAGGAGCTGATTGGTAGTTTGGTTGAAATGCAGGAGTCCCATCAGTTCTGGAACACAGGGCTTGGGCATGGAGTCATCAGCTGTAGCCTTTGGGCCATGCAAATACAAAGGAAAGTTAATTTAGGGTTGCTTTAACTGGAATGCCAAAAACTGTAAATAGGTCATAGAAAGTTTGGAACGAGCGTGAGACATATTTGAGGAAAAGTGGGTAGTAAAGTGTCCCATAGTGGTAAAGATGCATTTATAGATACCCACATCAATACACAACCCACACATTCTGATCCTGAACTACGTTGTGGGATCAAGTAGCCTTTCATTCACATCAACTGTATATGGCCCATAGAGGTCAATTGTGAACGGCTTATAACAGTCTATATTTACATTTCTTGTAAGGCGGTGTAGAGGCTGTGGGAATTTTTTAAGGGAGGTAGTATACGTATAACGTATAAGAGTCTTAAAATCAGTTAAGGGAGTGTGGATGGGTAAAACACAGAACTTTCACTCAGGAGACCAAAGTTTGTGTCCCGTGGAAGACCAAAAGTCTTATTTAAATTCCCCAACTTTGTGGCCGACCTAACTTTGAGACATGGTTACATCCGTGACATAGTTCCAAACATAGAACCTTCCCCCAGGAGACTGTTGTTTGTGAAACCAAACATCAATGGTCACTTTGTTTAGTTAACTGACTTTGTTACAGACCTAAGTCTGTGATGCTTGTGAAACAGTCACATCCGTGAAACAATGTTGTTTTGTCCATGACATATTGTTACCCAGTGGGGAAATTATTTGTCAGTAATCACTACACACAGGCCTGAAATACGCACACATGCTCATGTCCTATTCATGCACAAATTGACATTCTACAGTCCCTACTTTGGTCGATACAGGGAATTGAACCAGCAGCCCTCCAGTTCCCAACCCAACTCCCTACGGACTGAGCTACTTCCACCCCAAAGGTTGAAAACGCAGCAATTGCAGCGTTCCAGAGGCATAACTCTTAAATCAACATTTTAATGTTCCTAGCAACATCTTTAAGAACTGAAAATGTTCTTGGTGGGAAGGGTTATGGTTAGGTTAGGGTTAGGGTTAGGGGATAGGTTAGGTTAGGTTGGGCCTGGTTGGTATGGGCAAAACAGAAGAATCCAGCCCTTTCAACCATCAAGCCAAAGGAATGAGGTGATACAAAATGGCAGTTAGTCAACTATCAAGCAACTCCATGAGACATTCTGACAAAAGAGAGTTCCTCCTTGCTGACTTAACATAACACACATTTTCCAAGAATCCAAAGAGGACCAGCAACATTTGTACTCACGCGTCCTTCATTCGGTGCAGTTTCTTGAGGTTTTGAGCTCTTTTTTTGAGGATCTGACTTTGACTTAGTCAGCACGGTTGACATCTGCTGCTGTGGTCCCCTGCTGATCACACGGATGTTTGCCTTTCTGCCCTTCCTCAATGCGGAAGTGTCGTCCTGTACTTGCATTTGCATGATGCCATGATACTGGAATTAAAGAGACAACAGAAATATTGACAGTTCTGGCTTTGAAAAGCTTACATCAGTAAGTATCAGCGACTGCTGCTTACCGTGTAAACAATGTCCGTCCCGTTGTGAAAAACCGATGAAGGTGCAATCTGAAAGACCAAACAGTCCCAGTTTATTTTTAGCTGCTTGTTTAAAGCCACGGCAACAAAGGAAAATGTCCACCTTGATGAAGTGAAATCCAGCGGTGATCTTTAAGAACAGGTACTTACAGACTTTGGGTTGTCCATAACTTTGAGTTTCCAATTTGGGACATCTGCTCCAGGCCTAGAGATGCTGTCGCCACGGGTCCAGATTACAGATTCGGTCCCAAGGGGAAGTTTCTCTAGTTGAATGGATCCATGCTGAGGGTATGTGTCTGAACGAATCTCTTTCCCACCAAGAACAGGGGTCTCCCGATCCTGGTTCCGCCTGTGCTGTCCTGTGATATTTTAAGTTTCAGTCATATTTGCGTCTTTGGGCAAATAACAACTCTCGGACTTTTAGACTTAATTAAACTATGACTTGTTACAACAAAACTATAGTGTGGTGGTATGGGTATACAGGACATTGCATACAGTCAAATCCCCTTAAATCTGTAGCCATGTGAAAAGGCATAATGGGAAGCAAAATTGCAAAATATCTCATAAGATCTTAAAATTATACAGCTGGGGTACACTTTTACCTCTTCCTGAGTCTTTGATTGTGACCTGAGCCTTGTTGTTGCGGCCGATCACTGTGCCTTGAGGGGAGACCAGCAGCACTTCAAACATCTCCTCCGCCTCCTCCAGGTGATCCTGAATGATCTCACTTCTCCAGCTTCTCTTTGCTACTCCTACGTAGACAGAAACATCACGTTTACAAGAGGAGGTGGTATGTCTCATCAAGTCTTGTTGTGCACTTCCTGTTTTATTTGGTATTCCCTTTCCATCTTGTTTCAGATCCTGACTTCCTCCCTTTGTGTTCATTTCCCACCACTGTGATTGTCTACCCCACCCGATTGGTTTCACCTGTTTTCCCCTACCTTACTTGCATAAATAGTCCTTGGTCTCCCTTTGCCTTGTGCCAGTTCGTCCATATGATAGTGTCGTCAATAGGGCCAAAACCAATATCTCGACAATCAGATCCATGAACCGTGTTGCGGAGTGAGAAGGCAGAATCACGACGCACCCCTTCAACTCCCAGAGAAAGGATGTTTCCCCGGGGCTGTTGTCGGCTCTCATCTGACTGAAGCCTTGCAGCGCCGGGAGACCGAGGCAGAAGACAAGGTTGTGCTAGCTAGCTAGCTAAATTACCATTAGATTAGTTGTCCATCTGTACAGTTAATGTTACGGATTAATTTAACCACGGTCAAAACAATCATACTAAAAATAACTGAGCGCATTTGACGATGTTGTAACCTTATGTTACCCACCAAGAATTACATTAGCATTAGCATTAGCTACTTGTCAACCAGCACCTTTACTGTAGGCACCAAAGCACTTTTCCTCTGTGTTCCCCCTACAGGTTGGGAGGGGAACTGTTCGTTAACATTGCCATTACCATTATTATTATGTCTCATTCTAAGGCGTTAATGTACCACTGAAATGATTCTGGAAACATTATTTTAATGTACAAAAGAATCTTTGGTGTTGGATCGATTAATACTGAAAAAAAGAAGGGAAATCTGAAATAAATAGACTGTCAATAATCATTATACAGATTTAGTAGTACTAACCATTATGAGTAAACCAAACTTTATTTTGTCTGGTGAAAACCACGTTATGCTTTTTTAAATTAACAGCGATGAAGGGATTTCATCTGACATGGTCAAAGCAATATAGCTCAATTTTAAGTGTTCACATTTTTTTCATTTCCTGAAAATTACTAGTTTTGGACATACAAGGAAAGATTCTTTCTGGATCAGGAACATATAAGGACTAGAGTGCGGATCGGGCCGGATTTTTCTGTCCGAGCCCGGCCCGCGTCGGACAGAGCAGTAACCAAACCCGACCCGAGCCCGACAGGCATTAAGATATTTCTGTCCGAGCCCGACCCGAGCCCGACACAGTTAAAATCGCATTTGTTTCTCATACTAATGACACATGTACGTTTGTTTGTGTGGAAAGCCCGCGTTTATTAAGCAAGTGTAGGAAGGCATTCGGAAATGTCAACAGGTGAGCGCATCAATGCACACGGGGCAACAAGCGCCATTACCTACATAATAAGCTGTTTTAAATTCAAAATGTTAAATGCCTTATCGCGCTGATGTGACCGAGCCCGACCCGAACCCGAGCATCCTTTCTAAAAATCTGTTCGAACCCGGCCCGGCCCTTCGGGTACCGTCGGGTCCCGTCGCGCTCGGGTCGGGTATCCATCCTCTAATTAGGACGTACCTGGATCAAACTGAACGAGGGAAGAGGGGCTTATAAGAAAATCTTTTCCAGCTGTTGCAGTCACCTCCTTTACCTGCAATAAAGACACAGGACACAAAAAACTCTAAAGGTCCTAAAATCTGTTAAAAAAAGGCATCATGACTACTTATGTGGTGAGTTAAGAGCAGTTGGAATGACAAATGTCTTCCAGACCTGGACAGTGATGTACGAAGACTCTGCCAGGTTCCCTGTCCGGATGATGTCCAGCGAGACAGTTCCCTGCTCCTCACACACAGAGTACTCCGACTGAGACAGCTCCACTGAGGACCAGCTGAATTCAAGTCTGCAAGGCAAGGTATAACACAGCGAAGACTGTGAAATTCAAGATATCATAAAAATCCGGGTGACAATGCTTTGTTTTTTTCTTACATGTGAGAGGGCCCGGTGTTCCCTAAAGGATCGGACACCGTGAACTCCAGGCTGTCTGAGAGGGACTCCATGTCTGGGTTGATGATGTAGGCAATAGTTCTCTTGGTCAGCTCTATCTGAGAGAAGCGTTGTGGTACAAATCCACCTGCAAGAGCAAAAACCCAGATTGTTTTTTGCATTCTACAAAGTAAGTTAAGCTATGATTAACCCTTGTGTTGTCTTAGAAAAGCAGAAATTAGGAATTACATAGACTAAGATGAAAGGAAATGGATACTCATAGACTGGGATATGTCAACTTTTACTCAATACTATTTCAAAATCACTTCATATGCTATAAAATTGAATAAGACACCCCAAAAATTAATGAAAGTAGAGGTTTGTCAACTTGACCCGAGGACAACATGAAGGTTAAGATTGAAATATATTGGATTTCCCAACCTGTAGTAATGTTTTCTAGGTAACCAAAGTAGGGCTGGCGAACAATGCAGAAAATCAACTCTTCTTCTCTGCTATCACTGTCTTGGGCTTTCAGCTCGAGAGATGACACGAAGATCCCGCGTCGTCCATCATCCAGATGTTCCACTTTCCAAAGGGGTTGCAGCTTCACCACCTTGGGACACGACTTATCCAAAGGCTTGATCTGAAAGTATATACTGCATGTTTTGTTAAGAAAAAAGAGATTGTTTAACACGAACGTCATTAAAAAGGAAGTAGTTTGGACTGGAGAACTTATGACAATACTACACTAATATTCCCACATACATGCAGTGTGTGTTTGATAGGGGTTGATGCCCTAACATGGCGTTTATCACGTAAAAGTATGGGGACGGGGAACAGCTGGAGGTCATATTTGGAAATTTGCACTTGACTTTTCAGAGTTTTGATGAGCTGTTGGCTGATCGAGACTGCACATAAAAGCAAATGCCGTAAAGTTTTTACAACTGGGGTTCTTTTCACCTTGTGTGTTTGTGTGTCATGATGGCTTGATATGGTCCTGGAGACCCCTACTGTAGCTAAAACTACCACCCAGGCAGTTTTGGGAACGGTACTAGGTGTGTACATGTCTGTCTGTTTTGTTACAGGTGTGTAGTTGCGATCACAATAAAAGGCATAGACTGTAATAAAGAATAATGGATGTAACAGCCCAGTTGTTATCCAGCTGTTTGTGGACTGCCATTTTGAATCCTCGAGTTTGACACTTTGGCTGTCGCCATCTTGGTTTTTTGAAACCGGACGTGACGATTTTTGGGCAAAAGGGTGGAGCTGGGGAGGATGCCGGTGTTGTCTATGGTAACAATGGTGCTAAGCTAAATGCTAAAGAAGGTAGCTTGGTTGGCAGAATGCTGAATAATACCATTTAAGGTGACTAAAATATTGCACTAAACACAAACTTCTTTTTGGATCCAGCGGAGTCGCACCCTCCTGGAAATGAGATAGAAGGCAGGTCTAAGCCTCTTCAGCATTTGCCTCGCTTTTCAGGCACGGAAGCTCGGTCCAGTATATTTACTGTCTATAGGTCCAAGTAGAGGTGCTGTAAGTTAGAAAAGAGCACCCCCACTCAACGCCCCTGGCCTGACGTTGGGGCTGGTGTAATAGATGCAGTGGGATATAAATAGAAGTCTAAATCTCTAAGTCTAAGTCTGTCCCATCCCAAGATGGTCTCAAGTTTCCATTAAAAATGGGTACAATCTTATTTCATTACGTACTTTGCTCAGCCTCCCCCTTACCACGCTCTCTCTCTCTCTCTGTTTCTCCATAGCTAGCTAGCTCGCCCGAGGGTATGTTCCTAACTCATCATCTATCACTTGGGATCAACTGAAGCTGCTGGAGAGTTGTGGCACCACCAAAAAGCCTGTCCACTCTTTATCACCTACCTGAATAGTGAAGAACACAGGTTCAGTATGCAACTGCCCGTCCACCAGGAAACCCCGTTTGGTGCTGTCAGAGGCAGTAAAGGCAAATCGGTCAATCTGCGACGGCCCCCCGCCATGTTTATATGTTACCTCCATGTCCTGAATGTCTCTCTGAGTGAAGTTTGAGCCAGCAGTTAGTGTTCCACCACCTAAAACCAGCCTGCCATACTGTGGAGGCTGGAGGAGGACAAAGGTCAGGGCGCTGGGTGGAGTGTCAGGGTCAGACATGGCAAGGCGGTCAGGACCCAGGATCATGGAGGAGCCTTGTGGAACGGAGAGGCCTTTGTTGGAGGTAAGAGACGGCAGGAAGCGATCCACCATTTCCACTGCAATCTCAAAGCTTCCATTTCGGCTGGTTTTACCATTACTCACAACAAAGCTGCCAAAACACACAAAAGACAGACTGTCTGAACAAATGTGATCAGTGTAAGGAATCAATTCAAAGAAAAGTAATGAAAGTTAAGAATGATATCTTAAAATAATATAACCAACATGAGGACAAAGGTCGCAAAAAGCAGATTTTGGGTTAGAGAGAAGTCTATTTTTTGGATCTTGTGGCGTTATGTTTGCATACTGAGAGTGATCCAAAGTGCGAGTCTTGGAAATAGTTGAGTTAGAGTATTTGGTTAGTACAATTTAAGGGCAACCATTCAAAACCTTAAAGGTCCCATGACATGGTGCTCTTTGGATGCTTTTATATAGACCTTAGTGGTCCCCTAATACTGTATCTGAAGTCCCTTTTATATAGACCTTAGTGGTCCCCTAATAATGTATCTGAAGTCTCTTTCCCAAAATTCATCCTTGTTGCAGAATTACAGCCTTTCACCAGTTCTGGCCACTGGGGGGCCATGGGCAGCCTGGGGGAACTCATATTAATGTTAAAAAAAACTTATAAAGTGAAATTTTTTTTTGCCATGGGACCTTTGAACATTAAATGAGGTCATATTGACCCCAAAGATAACAGGAGGGTTTAGTTTCTGAATTGTAAAGGCGTATATGCTAATGCTAGTTCAGCCGAGCTAGCATTGCGTCAACATTATGAGAGGGGTGAGAGGTTGAGAATGATTTATTTATCGTTGTAATCTTAGTCTACTGTATATCCACCAATAGACTCACTGAAAGGTTTCTGTGGGTGTGGTGGCTCGGTTGTCATGCACGTAAGCCACAAGGTTGGCTGCTATGTCCATCTGGCTGAAGGTGGAGATGCCCAGTCCGGGATGTTTGATGTACTCTATGTGTCCGTGAGCCGGAGGGTGGGTGATGATATACAGAAGCTCCTCGGGTTTTTCTGTGCCATCGTGGGCTAACAGCACATCTGTGGTGAGAACCACGCGATCTCCACGGCTGACGTTGGCTGGCTTCACAAAGATGGCAATATTTCCTTAAATTCAAAGCGGAGAAGACATTTGAAGTTAACACTGGGACCCGATCAGTGTGAATTGGCACTGGGCCGAGGGAAGGTAAATGATGTGGCCAGGCAGGTAATCATATCACAAGTTCATCCAAACCTCTGTCTAATGAAGAATTTATGAGTGAATTCCAGTACCTTTTTCTATATCTTTGACAGAGATGTGGAAGTGCTGCCGTGGTGATTGATTCTTTCCATCCGACAAGTAGAAGACAAAGACGTCATGTGTTTTAGCACTGTTCAGGCCTGTATGCACGTAGCGCAGAAGGTTCATGTCCACCATCTCCTGGGAGCAGTTTCTCCCCGCTGTCAGTGTCGCCCAATCCTGGCCTTCCTGAGACAAGGAACACCTCCGTGTCATCCCATGTTTACAGTGACGACTGATACAAATATCATATAACTGTCCTCAGAAACGTTCCATGTCCAAGCCAGTTCTTCAGATCAACAACATTTTGACAATTCAAAACCAAAACAAATTGGTTTTGTCAAAGCTTTATTACTGAAAAGAGCTGCTCGCCGCCGCAGGAAACAAGTTCAATGACAGTAAAGTCCGTGGGTCTGAAAACCAAAACAATGAGCCAAAAGAATGTCAGGCCATGCAGAGTTAAGGGGAATGCAGAGTTGGGAATAATTCCTTACGAGTGACTGATTTTACATTACACTCATTCATCCGTTGTTGATATTAAATGTTCACTATGCAATATGAAACATCTTAATGGTGCCCCTTCTAGCTATGAAGGAACTAACTTAGGTTAAGCGACACAATCTTTAAGTAGACTACAGTAAATACAGTATTTGTTTTCTACTTCCCAACTCTATCAATGGTCATTTCCAGGGAATTCTGTTTGATCTGGGTGAAAGTCAGTGCACATTTTAGTGTTATGTTCTCATTGAAAAGGGCTAAATCTCACCTTTCTTCACGCGTAAGATGTCCAAATGTAGACACAACGACACATCCAAAAAGATACGGTATGGTGCACAAGGCCACCATATGGTGAAGAACATACAATTATTACGAATGACTGAGCTTGTACTGGCTGATGATCCAGCATCTCCTGACAAAATAAAGCACCTTCATTTAACCCTTGGGTTGTCTTCCCATCGACTAATATGAAGTTGTTGTCATTCAGGGGTCAAAATTTTGGCTTTTTTTCTATGCTTTTGACACTTTTTAAAACAATTTTGTCAAACTTGATTTTCCATTTAATTTATATGAAATTACACAATTTTTTATGTTTAAAAAAAAAAGAGCCAAAATTATGTATTATTTTGCCTGATAGTTAAGATCAAATGACGAATAGTCAGGAGTCTTTCAACTTGTTTTTCAAATGCTATTAAACAAAATTAAAAAGCCCAAATTCAATGAAAGTAATCATAAAATTGTCCATGTATCCATGTTATTTTGGGCATTTTGGTTGAAAGAAACTTCTGATTAAAAAACTTGGGTCTAATTTACACGGAGAACAACACAAGGGTTAAAGATAATGGTACTTTTATACACTTAATGAGCCCATTCTTTCAGACCCATTCAAACCGCCCCCCCCCCCCCCCCCCCCCCCCCCCCCCCCCCCCCCAGATTTCCTTTTACACATTTTCAAATGTAAAATACTATTTATAGTTTGGCTTGGCTGAATACTTGATGGTTATTATTAACTGAGAGTATGTATATTTCCGAGTATGCTCAGGTAATCAACATGTTTATATTCAATATTGAATCACTAGAAAATGTCAAGCCATTGCTTTCCATACTGTATTAGTCCAGAGTTTATCTAAACCTAGGGACTCCAGAGTTTAGGATTGCCCATTTTCTCGCAGTTGAAGTGAAAAGCCTTGACCATAGTGGCTGCTATAGCAGCAAAGCAGTAGCATTATTGATTCATTAGGCACAGATGGATGGTTCACTGTGTTCCCCTCACTTAACACAGTTGAATTAAAAGAGAACATAATATCATCAAATTCTGTATGTTTCTTTAACATTTTAAGACGCTGCACCAACCTTAAGCTGAAGTATTCCTTGGGTAGGAACACTATCAAATATGTAGCTGAGCTCTGAAGAAGGAGTATCACTGTCCTGTGCAAACAGTGTAACGCTGGAAATGAGCCTGGCTTCTCCTGGCTCCACGTCCACTCCATTGTTCCTGAAGGACAGATGATTGAGATCATGTTAAGTTACTTTCCCACATTGATGGGATGGCTCACTTTAAACTGTAGAGAAGATGTTCATCTGACCTGATGACACGAGGCTCCTCGTCATTGACTGGCAGCACTTTAACCATCACCTGTCTTTGGATTTGGTGCCTGCCATCAGTCAACTGGATGGTAAAACTGTCCTCCATATTCTCTGAGTCATCATGCATGTACATTAGATCCATTCCTAAAAGCAAATGATCAAACAATGTATTTGACTAGTAAAAATATGTAATATTGAGTATAAATTATTCTACAAATGCCTGCATGCTCAGTTAAATTTTCTGCCATTATAGCATTTTTAAGATGATTGTTTTGTTACTTTTGTAGCCTTTAATTGATAGGACAGCTTGAAACCAGGAAAGAGAGAAGGGAGAACACACGCAGCAAAAGGCAGAATTCAAAGCCAGGCCACTGCCAAAGACTCAGCATACATGGGGTGCGCACTCAACCAGGTGAACTAAATGTCGTCCCCATTAAAACATTCTAAGAGTGGTGGACATGTGGACAATGGTTTTTGTGATCCTTATCCTACTTAAAGGATGGGTTTTTCATGTTTCAATAAAATGTTTTAAATCTGCAGAAACAAAATCTTCTCTGGGGTTCCACAGGGGTCAATCCTTGGGCCATTGGTCTTTAATCTGTACGTGCTCCCGCTATTATAAAGAAACACAATATATCCTACTATTGATATGCTGATGACACACAGTTGTACATTTCCCTTTCCTCTGATGATCTTGTTCCTGTTAAGAAACTATTATACTGTATTGATGATATGCGTCAGATGGCCACCCAGCAAAAGCCAGGTTCCTCCAGAAGTTTCCGTCTGGAAGTTTTTCCTTGCTTGCTCTTAGAGGAATTGTTGGGTCTTTTTAAATGATGTACCTACTCTATCTGTAAAGTGTCCTGATATAACTTCTGTTAGGATTTGACGCTATTGTCCCTTTCTTGCAACCGCGCAGCGCGGCGCAAAGTCTTTGTCTTTGCTATTTTTAGAGCGACGCAGTTGTTAATTTCCCATCTTTGCACCCATTGGCTTGCTGGTCTTACAGGGAGGTGGGTTCAGGTGCATTCTGTGCGTATTGCTATCTTGCGGCAGCAGAAAGTGATTGACCTAATTGACAGAACTGACCTACAATTACGGTAATATTACGTGGCCAATCTGCCATCATTATAGCAATGTGCCTGGCTTTTAAAAGGAATGAGACACTCTGATTGATTTATTGCATGTTACGCCCAAAACACACCTATGATTAATGAAAACACTAAGTACAACCCTATTGAACCATGCCCCTGGCGCACTGACCCTTTTTTCCACCATTAAATTAGCAAAAGTGGATATGGGCACGCCCTACACACACCTATGCCATACGCTTCACACCATGTCACTGTGTGTGTCATGTTTGCATTCCATCCAATAAAGACAGAGCACATTTTAAGTCCCGCCCTCAAGGGAAGAAAAGAACTCTCCGCTTTCCATTGACTTGAATGAAGGGGCCTTCTCGTCAATTTTGTCCGGTAGCAAACAACAGAAAAATGCCTTAAAGCTGCTGTGTGGTGACATTCACTACCAACAATGTGAAAAAGCCATAACTTACGTTTTTATTATCTGCAGGTGAAAAATGTGAGCTTTCATGAAGAAAAAAGTGGATAGAGACGTGAGGAATCATGCCGATAGAATGGGAAGACTGTGGGCATCGCTTTCAGAGTATGTTGCGATGCGCTCTTTCTCTATGGACACATGAGCATTCCATTCTATTTTATTTGTAGTGTCAAATCAAAACAAGCATTATCTCTAGATTTGGTCTAGACCAGACTCTATAATTTACAGAGACAGACCCAATAATTCCACCATGAGCAAGCACTTGAGAGTGGGGCAAGGGAAAACTTCCTTTTAACAGCAAAACCCTAGAACAGAACATGGCTCTTGGTGGGCGGCCATTTGCCTTACCCGAGAGAGAGAGAGAGAGAGAGAGAGAGAATATAAAAAATTATATTCCCATAGGACATGAAGGCAGCATAAGCACTGAGATGACTATAACAAGGCCATGGCTGCATTGAGACAAACGTACCCATAGCAGATTAATAAATCAATGACCTGATTTCATTCGTCTCAGTCATTTGAGTGAAATTAGACTATTTGAGTACCATTTGAAAGATCTGTCATTGTGAAGTCGACCACAGGGGTTGGAGGACTGGCTTCTCCTCTCCTGTAGACGGGGTTTTCACCGCTGTGGGTGATGATGCTGCCATGCTGCGGGGCTCTGACCACACTGAAGAGCATGCTGTTCTTGGGGACATCCAGATCCATTGCATGCAAAACTGAGGAGTCCAGCTGCTTCATTTGTCCTTCTCGTACCTCATCACAGAAGGAAGGCATAGAACATTGGACCAAAAACTGATAGGAATTTCTCGTTTTGCTTGTCGGAAGTGTAACTGACCATAAGAACTTACTGTGATGTTACGAGCCACAAACTGTGGGATCTCATCGTTGGTCGGGTTAATAATTATGTAGAAAGGGACGTGGGCAGAGCTGTGTATGCCGTCTGACACACAGAGCATGAACTGGTCAGCTGTAGGCTCCATCCTCTGGTGTCTGGACTGTACATAGTTCACATGACCGTCAATGATGTCTTTGTATGTAAAGGAAGCTGGGGAAAATGAGGGGGAAAACACATGAAATATTATATTTTTTGTTCCCCTACCTGATGACATCATAATGCATGCTGTCCTCACTCACTGGATAGGTCCCAAAACACATGACTTTCACCCAAAGAGACCAAAAGTAACTTCAAGTAATTTCGGCTCAATCCACAAACGTGTTCTCATCTTAACCAGTCGTTCTAGTGCCAAAATGTAATGTTTCCAGTCAACTATTTACAGCATTAAAGACAAGGGTCATATTTCTAAAGTTATCATACAGACCTGTTAATGAGAACATATGTTGCATAATGCTTACCTATGCTTATTCCCGTGTTGCTTTTCTCAAATCCAGGACTAGGCAGGACATTTTCAATGTAGCCAAACTGGGGCGGAGAAATCAGACTGAAGACCAGTTGGTCCTGAACAGTGTCCACATCAGAGGCCTTCAAATGAGATGCAGTTATTGCTGAAGACCCCCCTTCATCCACAATAAGTATGTCTCCTACAAACAGAAAAGAACACATGACGCTTCAAAAAACAGCTCAAAAAAGGTTAACCATGTAACCACAGTATTTGTATATTGGTCATCCAAATCAATTTATTTAAGCCTTTAAATTATTTTCTGTTCATGCATTTCAGATTAAGTCATTATAGATTTGAAAGTTGCTGCAGTGGCTATTGAAAGATTATGGCCGCCAGTAATAGTCAAGGTAGTGACTATTTTAACCATGTGTTGATTATATAATGTTCACATGCACAATCGAGCGAAATAGTGCATTTGTAATTGAAGTTATGGCTCAAAGCTGCTGTCCCTGGACACTGTTTGACTAAGAAATGGCCCACCTTTTGTTAGAGAAGGTGGTTGGCTATCAACTGGAAACACTGTGATGTGGAGGTCATACACAGGCAGACTATGTTGTGCAAGTAGCTGGGTCACGTCTCTGGTCCTGGAGGGATTTTCTTCACTGCAGCATAGAGGAAGGTTTTCTATTGGTCCATCAGAAATAACAAATGTGATGGTGTCATGGCGAGGAGTGAGTCCAATCTCCAATCCTAAAACCACAATATTAAAAAATTAGAGACAGTCCCTACTGTACTACATTGTTTGATTGATGGATGGATGAATGGATGGATGGATGGATGGATTGATGGATGGATGGGTGTGTGTGTTAAAAATAACAGAGGGGATAAAGCTGTTCCTGTTTTTTTCAAATAAAGAGTTGCAGGGTATAGTGGCTCCTGTGGAGGATACCTGGAAGCAGGTGTTGAGGGGCTTCTACTTGTTCATCTCTCCAAGATACTTACTGTATATGTTATATGTCAAGGTGCATTGTAAAAAAATTACAAGCTCTGAATGTTGAATACAAGCTCAATCAAACAGGAGAATGGTAATCAGCTAGAACCTTCCAATTAGTAAGGGCAAAAGTTACAAGCAGTATAAACCAGAGATCTTCAACAGGAGATCTAGGACCTCTGGGGTATCAAAAGAGGTACTGTGGGCTCTTATTTTTTTGGACATGTTTTTTAAAAACTAAAGTGCCTCAACATGAATCCAACCTATTATTAGCAAATTTATTTCAACCTTTTTGTGAGAAAAATAACATTGATAGGCTTACTGCCCCATAGGTAAGGTCACTAACACCACCCACAGATACAGGTTATCCTAAGGATTTACTCCCCCACATGTATCATTAACAATAACATGATTTATAAAACCATGCCAACAATTAATATTTTAATAGCTTAGTATTCTATGCACTAAAAAGTTATGAATAAAAGCTTTTGCCCACCCTACTTTGCTGTAATTTCTACAGTTACTTAGCACAAAATGCCCAGTAAAATGCCATAATTTTGAATTTGCGGTTTTGTAGGCCCAGTTTAATAGGCAACTTATTTTTTATACAATATATGCAGTAGGGGGTTCCTGATCCATCTGTCTTAGTTAAGGGGTCCTTGGCTTAAAAAACATTGAAGAGCCCTGGTATTGAGTAAATGTCAACTGTCAATGTCAATGTTTGTCCCATTTACTTTAAAACAGCAAATATATCACAACAATGCACTTCCCCCTATAAAGATAGATCAATAATGTTGTGCAGTTAAAAATAAGAGTAACTTGGGTTTCTTCTCCACCACAGCTTGACAACCAATTTGGCTACTTAAATGTGGATACCGAGCTAAAGCTAAAGCTAAATATTGCAATATTGTATTGCAGCTACTGATAGTTGACATTTGATGAAATTGAAGCTACACAGTATATTTACTGTAACTGGGACATTCTTACAGTTGAGAGACCCAAATGCTGACACGAAATACCTAGGGCGTAATATCCACTGGGGACGAGGGGGGTGATTTACATCAATTTGTGTTTAATAAACTAACCACCATATATAAACAGATATCCATGGTGTCATTTCAAAAAAACATTGTGCAAATACATGTTTTTCATGATGGAAATTATCATTACAGTAATTACACAGTACACGTCATACCACTTTTCAAAATCCTGAAACGCACTTTCAAATTTGTTTGATGTTTTATTCATAAGTCTCAGTGATCGACCCACAATGTATATAATAAAGAGAGTAAGACATATTTTTCGGGATTTTGTATCATCATAGTCCCTAAAGTGATGTAGAAATGCAGAAAATGGGATTCAAATAGTCAAAAAAAATTTAAAAAGATTTTTCAATAAACAAACCAATGATAAAAATTCAGCCATACCTGAGCCTAAAGACAAAAGTAGTACCATAGACACTCTAGCTCACCTGTGTGTTTGTAGGTGATGATCCCTGCAGTGATGTCTGCCTGGATGAAGCTATCAACCACAACGGAGTTTCGGAGAACGACGCCATGATACGGTTGCCGAGCGATTAGGAAGACCAGGCTGCCGTTGTTGCTGTCTGCATCAGTAGCGTAGATATATTCAGCTGTGATGACTATTTGCTGTCCCTCCGCACAGTTGAGAACTGGCTTCAAACCAGCAACCAACACAGGGACCTCATCATTAACGGGAATCACCTGGAGATAATAATATGACAGAATGTAAATACAATACATAGAATACATAACTTAATTATTACAAAAAAACCAAAATAGATAGAGGGTCAGGTCAGGTGTGCACTGTCCTTTGTTCTGATCCAAACATTGTTGTTATTGGTATGGCATCCAAAGGGCATGCATTTGACATGCAAGGCACTTTAGTATAAATATTGCTGGTTTAGTTTTTAGGGCGGAGGATGTACCAATTGACCAAGAATGCCTCATTGGTTGTCCATTGCGCTTACCTTCACTTTCAGGACAAAACTGCCTGAATTGGTTCCATCTGTTGCAGTAAATTCAATGGTGTCCTCTACAGTTTCTGAGCTGTCGTGATTGTACCTGATTGACAAATGACAGACAATTCAAATTTGATGAGGGATAAAATAAAGTAAGATATGTGAATTAAAGTCGGAGATCAGTTCTAAGCAGCTTTCATGATGAGCTTACTTGATTACTTAACTACGTTGCACTACTTATCCTAAAACAATTCCAAACGCCAAACAGTGATAAACTGATTCTGTGCTTTTCCGCCGAGAGCTTACATCAATATGTTATTTTAAAACTGCATGGCTTGTTAATGGGAGTTTTGGTCTTTTTTTCCTTATGAAATACAAAAAGCTATATTAATAGAGCAAAACTCTAATCAACTGTATAATCAGTCCTTTCACTGACTTAAAAATGACTTTATTTTAGCGCAGCACCAATCTTTTATCTGTCCACCTGGGAGCAGAACTTCACTATAAGCTATGGCTATTGTGTTAGCAAGAAGGTGCATGAGCATTTATTGGAGGCTTGTTTCTGTCATGTTCACGTTTCTTTTAGCTCTGTTTTGGTCTCCAACTCCTGAGTAAAGAAATCACTTGAAAATATATGATTTTCTCGCCAAAATTTTTACCCTTAAAAAAGTGCTGCAGTTTCCACATGCTTTGGCCCTCCGGGATGACCCTGAGTTCATTGGGAAGTTAACACTCTCAACTTGTTGTTTCTAGTGGAAGTGTGACACTAGGCCTTACTGACACAGAGCTACAGAGGTTAGAACACAGAATTTCTATTTCCGTCCAAGTAAATCATCTGAAAAATTAATAAAAAGCCCTACTGTAAGCATATTACATGGGCTACATACTAAAATAGTACTCTAGCCACATGTCTCAATTTAGAACAGAAAAAATCCAGAAAAAAATGACTTATAAAATTGATTTTATATGAATGTATTTCTACAGATATGTCTGTGGGTTTGTCTTATTTCTTATTTCTAAAAAAGCCAAAAAAGTGCTAAATACAAAACTTCTGAAATACAAAAACACATCCACATCACTCACAGATATGTCTGAAAGAAGTACATACATAGATTTATTGAAATAAGTAATCATAATTTCATGAAATGTTGAAATGCCATCAGAAGTCCATATTTTTGACTTCAGACCGCGGTAAAAGAGCACAGGAATAGTTTTTGTTGGCCATGTTTGATATCAATCAACTCGTCTTCTTATTGGCTACACAGGGATGCCAGTTTTATGACCTTATCTTCTAATTTGTGGGCTCCACTGTCAATCTTTCCCACGTGGGCCCAATGGTGACTGTGCGATATCATTGGCTTAGCTTGAGGGTATCTCTTGATAGGCTGATGCTATTGGCTGGGAACAAGGTTCATTGCGATCTGTAGAAGCCACAGATTGTAATGGTGTGTCGACCTTCGTTTTAAAAAAAAAGTTACAAGCTATAGAAACCGAGAAATGATGCACTCTCTAGATTTCTGAACGTCGAAACTTGGCCAGAAATTACAAGATTGTGAGGGGACCAGATAATTATGGATTACAAGGCTTGGATATTCTAATTCCTTGGAGTGTTTGCGATTTAGGAAATCAACGTTTATGAATATCTTTCACCGCTGTGGATAAAGACACGAGGACAAAGGTAGGGATGCACGCTCGATTTAGACAGAAACGGTGCAGTGTTTCTTAACTTCATAACATGATTATAACCGCTGTAAGTCACCTTATCCTTTGAGTGGGGGCTTGATGGAATCACAAGACTTTAAGCTTTCTAATGATGTGCTGCATGACCGTGTTGGTGACGATTTAATGCTTGCAATTCATAAAAAACAATTCATGAAAACACGTTGTGGAAAAACACGTACCGTTTGGGGAACCGTGCTCTCAGAGAACATTAGCCATATTAGCCATAATAACTTGACAACTGGACGGATATTAAGACTGTGTTTGTTTTTAATGAGAATCAGACAAAACAACTGAAACTGTCCCCCGGATGTATGCAGAGTTACTGTTTTATTAAATACAACTCTACATACATCTAATGCAACCTCACAGCCCTTTGTAATTTTTAATGTTCAGGTTTGGTTTGGTTATATAAGTACATCCAATGACATGTCTTTTATTTAGACTGTAGTTAAAAGGGCTGTTGAACTCTCCATCTGTATGCAACCTCATCCCATTAATGCATGTTACTAACTCAACTTCTTCCTTTTCCCGTAGTCTTGTGCTCTCCCGACCCTCTCCTCTCTCCTCCTATTGCTTCCTGTAGGTATTTCTGGCTCTGGAGCTGTGGAGTCTGGATCTGTGGTTGGAGTCACCTGCTGCCTCCATGGTCCTGCTTGTGTCATGTATCTCTCTCTCTCTCTCTTTCTCTGTCTCTGTCTCTCTCTTTCTCTCACCCCCAACCGGTCGAGTCAGATGACCGCCCACCATGATCAATGCTTCTGCTCGAGGTTTCTGCCTCTTAAAGGAAGTTTTTTCTTGCCTCTGTCACCTAGTGCTTGCTCTTGTTGGGAATTGAAAATGAGGAAACAAAATGAAGGATATCTGACCTAACTTTAAGGCTTTTTAGGTCTTGCACAGTGAAAGAGTTGCCTGGATTTAATGGGAGTCCACGTAGCTGCAGAGCTCCATGATGTGGCTCCCTCTGAAGCACCACCTGCAGGGCTTCCTCCATTGAGTCCACGTCTGACAGCAACAAGTGTTCAGGGCCAAGCCAGCACTCCCCTCCCTCATCCACAGTCAAAGGGTTCGTAATAACCTGAAATAGAACGTATCCACACTTTTCTAGACACATATCCACACTCAAGATATTGGGAATACACACAATGGCATTTTGTTTCCCACCTGTGGTGGTTGGTTGTCCACTGGCATCACAGTGATGTTAAAGCAGATCCCAGTGACCGTTTTGCCCAGGTGGTTGGTAACAGAGAGAACAAACTGGATATACTGGGGGTAAGGGCCAATATCCAAGACTGGAGGCATGTAGGCCACTTTCATGAAGTTTACTGCATCCTGTAAACAAATTTTGGATAAGCGAGTCTGACTGCATGTGGTCTTGAAAAAAGAACTAAAATACTTACCTGTGTGAAGAGCCTCAGCAGCGGTGCGTTGGAGTCTTTGGTGAATTTGGGTACGCTGTCAACTAAGAACAACCTCCCAGCATCTGGACTGCTGCTTATGAAGACAACAGCGCCCAATTCAGACAGAGTGTTTTCCCATTGTTTGTTGTCCATTGTGTTTTCTGAAGGTGAGGACTTACTAACCTGTGAGGACCAGTGTAGAAAGGTGGAGTGGTAACTGTATATGTAAGCTCACTGTCGGGGGACTCCTGGTCTACGAAGTGAAGCTGTTGCCGTGTTATATGGACCACTTCTGTTTCTTTGATCACAAGACACCGACTGGAGCCAGGAACCTCTTTGGGTGGTTGGTCTGGAACAGGCTCAATGTGCACCATCACCACCTGCACCACAAGGACAGCAGTATAGATGGACAGCAATGCCAGTTGCATGGCCAGACTGGTTTTTCATATATTGCCACAAGCTTAATTTTTAAAAATATTAACATCTGCCACGAAATTTTGTCCAGACATTTATGGTCCCCAGGAGATTTATCTTATCAACTTTGGTGATCCCCTGATTTGGAGCACCACCATGAGGTTGACATTTGTGACTTTGTGGAGAACAGAATTCAACTGTTTTATAGTTAAATTTGGTACAGCCAATGTTCCCAGGGATAAATTGTGACTTTGTCTTTATCATTAGGAATCACAACCTAGTGTTAGTGCTAATTAGCAAATGTTAGCATGCAAACAATGGCGATGAGAAACTCTGAAACACACTGTAAGTAAGAATGTTAGCATTGTCATTGTGAGCGTGTTGTCATGCGGACATAAGCATGCAAAACTGCTAGCATGACTAAAATCCTACTTCAGAGCCATTTTGATGTAACGGAAATACCCCATGGAGACCACAGAAACTGATTTTTCTTTGGTTTTGTTGCTTTGATTTTCTCCAAGTTGTTGATGCTGGGGGAGATTGTTGATAGTGCCGACCACACGAAGAAATTAGTAATTTCCCCTTTTCAGTAACACAGATCTAGCAAAGCCATCTCCATCACTTATGCTCACCACAATCACCACTCTCCAATCACCACTCTCTATCGTAGTGAATCAATCAATCAATCAATTAATCGTAAAGGAGAATGCTACCATTCAGTAATCAACCAAAGACAAACGGTCTACTATCGCTCTGTACCACCAACGGATTTAAAGAATGTGGTGCAGTTGAGTTTAGCCCAGAAAAATTGACCATCATGTTAAAGGTCCCATGAATGACATGGTGCTCTTTGAATGCTTTTACATTAGTGGTCCCCTAATACTGTATCTGATGTCTCTTTTATATAGACTTTATTTGTCCCCTAATACTGTATCTGATGTCTCTTTTAAATAGACCTTAGTGGTCCCCTAATACTGTATCTGATGTCTCTTTTATATAGGCCTTAGTGGTCCCTTGCTACTGTATCTGAAATCTCTTTCCCAAAATTCAGCCTTGATGCAGAATTACAGCCACTAGAGCCAGTCCCACAATGAGCTCCCTCAGTATGTGCCATTTCTGAGTCCGCAGCTTTTGAGTAGGAGAGGAGGGGGGGGGGCAATGTAGAGTGTGGGGGTGTGGCCTTGACCAACTTCCTCTTTGCTTGTTTGAAAGCCATGATATATCTCTCTCATTGGGGGGAAAGAATTCTCTGGGCGGGCAAAGCAGAGCTTGCTCCTTATGACCTCATAAGGTGCAATATTCCAGATCGGCCCATCTGAGCTTTCATTTTCTCAAAGGCAGAGCAGGATACCCAGGGCTCTGTTTACACCTGTCTCGTGTTTCTAGCCACTGGGGGACCATAGGCAGGCTGGGGGGACTCATATTAAAACCTCATAAAGTGACATTGTCATGCCATGGATTAGAAAAAAGATTAGAAAAAAGATTGTGGTTTTTGGTTCTGGTAGTACTTCATCGACACAAACACACGTTTCTGGGTGAAAGTTTTCTGTTTTCTACCGGACCTAAACACAGACTAACTGTAGTCCTCAAACCCTGTCCCAAAGATATTTGTCCCAAACGCTGTATTCAGCCTGTCCTTTTCACTAAATAACACTGTCAGAGATGTGTTGCTGTTACCCACTTGAGGCTCTGACAGGTTGGGGGGGTCATGGAAATCTGACAGCACCACCTCAAAGTAGTCATCATACACCTTGTTTCCTAGGTGACGATAGTAAACCATGGACTGGGACAAGTCTTTCTGCAGAAAGTGGCTGACTGGATATCCTGGATTCAGAAACAGAAACAAGGTTTGAATAAAAAAAATTAAAAAGAAAACTCCATGTAGAATAAACTAAAAATGTAATATCCATTTGCCCGACCCGTGAGCCCTGATGTTGGCATTTTCATGACCTCTCCTGCCTGTGGGGGGCGGGTGATGTTAAACAGGATGTAGTCGTCGCTGGAGTCCAGGTCTGACGCCTGGAGGGTAGAGCCTCTCAGTAACGCCATCTGTCCCTCAGACACCTCCAGCAGCATGTTGGTGATGAGGACCGGCGGGCTGTCGTCCTTCGGCAGGATGTTTATGGGGAACTTGTGTCGGGTCTGATGGGGCCCGTCGGTGATGCGGAAGACGATGAAGTCTTTGGTAGAGTCGCTGTCGTCGTGGTGATAGCGAACCACGCCCGCTTTGATGTCGTTGACAGTGAACATGAAGCCCTTTCCACCTGGAGTTCACATGAAACAGTCAGAAGTCAATCAACCCATGTGTTGTCTTCCCGTCAAAATTGAAAATTAACACTTTTGTTGACGTTTGGATCAATTGTTAAAACTTTTTCATTGTTTTTTGTCAGTTTTTTCAACACTTTTGACGCTTTCTTTCAATGTTTGTCACTTTTTTTGACATTTTAACACTACGTACTTACTTTAGTTTCACAGTTATTTTTTGGAATTTATGGTCAATAGACCTCATTTAGAGGAAATTAATCCTAATGTTTGAGTTAGAAAAGCAGAAATTAGGAATTTGTTTGACTAAAATTAAAGGAATGGTTGTTGATGATAATCACAGACTGGAATAAGTCAATTGTTACTCATTACTATTTCAAAAACACTTCAATTTGTTTTCAAATGCTATAAAACTGAATAAGACGCCCCAAAATTAATGAAAGTATAGATTTTTACTAGCCAAAGAGTGTTGGGTGGAATCAATCATATTATTTTGGGGAATTATAAAGAACATTGATATAGGAAAACGGGTCAATTTGACCCTGAGGAAAACAGAAGGGTTGAAAAAAAGAGTATATGTGTTACAGTAATACAGTCCATTTCTGTTTTGATAGTTTTTTCTTTGAACCATTTTGAAACAAAAAAAAAGTCTTTTTTTTGTCAAAAACTAGAAAACAAAAGTTAAATACAAGCCAATTTTGTTTTTGCAAATTTCAATTTTTCATTAATGGGCACAGACATACATAGATAGATAGATAGATAGATAGATAGATAGATAGATAGATAGATAGATAGATAGAGATAGATAGATTAAAAGGAATTTACAAAAACTTGGAACATTTTTTTTTTTTTCATTTGGTCTTTCATTAGTTCAAAAGAAAAAACTATCAAGACTTACACAGACCTATTTTTAATAAAATCATATATTTCAAGCAAATGTAATGAAGACACAATTAAGGTGTGCTACATACATTATTTTTCTTTAACTATTTATTTCAGACTGTTCTGTAATATTTCCTTTTTAATTGTCAAATACTCAATGGTTTTACTTCTATGCTGCTTAAAATCAAAACTTGCTCCCTTGCTAGTGAGCATGGTTACGAAGTGAAAATAAAATTTTAATGAAGACATGTATTTGTACATTCAAGTCTTGCCTCATGCCTCCCAAACCATGTTGCATGTGTTCAGCAGTTTATGCTCCAACACAGCATGCTTATAAAATATGGATTGTGCAACACATGTGGAGCATTGTAATGAACTTGCATGTAAAAACTCCAAAAATCTTTGGCTAATTTTGCTATACATAGGTTTCTCTGATCTGAAAAAAAGCTTGCTACAGCAATTGTGCCCTTGGCCATCTCTGCCCTCAACAAACTGAGGCAAAAATACCCAATAACTCATGCTTTTGTTAATGTTTTGTGGTACAGCTATGTTTTTGTAATTAACTGTTGTCTTAAATGTCCACAGTTAAGCATACATTGTCTATCTATCAACAGTATGGTTAAGGCAGTCACTGTTGTTTAAGGTTTGATTTTGGGAACAGCCAAAAGTACCATACCTGAAGATGCACAAACTCATAATGGATGGATGATTTCACCATGAATGCTGCTTCAACTGAAATGAAATAAAACCAAATAGAAGTGCCAATGTGTGGTTTTGTTGTGTCCGTACCTCTGACGGTGAGCTGTCCGTGCTGCAGACCGTCCACCGTGATGATCCGGACAGCATTTAAATTGTCGTTGTCCACAATCTGGAGCTGCTCCCACATTATTGGCCTAGACTGACCCTCTAACAGACTGAGACCTAGACGACAAGTTGTTCATAGACTTAGCTAAGCACACAGTACATGCCAAACATAATTCTGAAAGATACTAAAAAGACCAGAGAGTTAAAAACTTTGAGTTGGAATTGAGATGAATTCCAGTATCTATACCAGACTCTTTGGTGTAACCAAGCTTTCACATTTATGCTAATTGCATTCGGCTAATAAATCCTGCCTAATCTGCATTCATTATATTTTGAAAAACCGAAAAGCTCACAATAACAAATACATATAATTTTTAGTATTCATTTGAGCGGTGTTTGTGTCCACTTGATGAATGCATCTTCAATATTTCCTCATATTTTAGCTCTGATTTGGTCTCCACCAGCTCCTGAGATAAATACCTGTCTGTTTAGCTGTTAAATGTTTGACTTTTTTGACCAGTTTGTGCCGACTTTGTTCATCTGTCCATACTTGGCAGGTAGTGGATTTTCAAAGCTTTGTTGCTGGAAACAGAGACTCTGCCGCATGTGAAAGTCAAGTGAGACTGAACCGAAGACATTTCGCTAAAAGAGGCTAAAAAGCTCCATTGAACTGGTAAGTTGGGAGATGAGTCCTTTTAGTATTGTCAAGTGATCATTGTTCAAATAAATTAGAGTTATTACACAAACAACTGCATTGCTCTCATTAATTTAAAAAATAAATGTGCATTTGCATTGACGATGATAGCATACCCATGTTCCAGGACACTCTGGGTGCATTTGTGTCTGCATTCCTTACAGATATGTGAACAGTCATTGACGGGCTTTTCTCAAAGAAAAAATCATGAACTTCAAATTCCACCTGTATGGGATGATTAGAAAAAAATTCAGAAACATGTTACAACACCAGAATTGTTTTACATACTGCAGAAAGTATTAGAAAGGGAAGTGGTACCTCGTAATTCCTGCGTTGGGTATGTGAGGAGTTTGGAGGTTGATACCCAATGAGCATGTCATTGAGATCAAGCCACGTAAAGGAAGAGATTGGGCGAGTGTGATCGGACAGATGGGTGATGAAGCCGGCCGCAGGCGGTTTGGTGATGTTGAAAACCAAGAGCTGTTTGGGGGTTTCCTCGTCTTCAGCGTCCAGTGTAGCAGTGGAGAGCGGAGTGAGGATGAACTGGTCCACTTCCAGGATGAACATGGACATGAAGGACGCTTTGGGAGGCTGGTTGGGCATTGCACCGACTATCCGCACTGGAATCCAGGCCTTTTCAGACTACACAAAAAACAAAGTAATGAGTAATTCAAGCAAAATTGTCTATGTTTTTCTACTTTTTTGAGCAAATTTGGTGATATAATTAATCTGTTACGGAGTTTATTTAGTGCCAATATTCTGAAAACAACGGCTGAAACAACTAAAACCATAAAGCTGTGAGCAAAAGAAAGAAATAAAAAGCAATTAATATTGACAAATGTTATCTTATATAATTTATTACAGTAAATTGTTCTGTTATTCAATTAACAAGTCCTCCGAAACCTATACGACAATATACGTTGTTTATTTCCAAGTCTCCACCCTCTAATACGACCCAAAGGAGCATTTCATAAATTGGCACCCATTGCGGTGGCGGGACATACGACCCACAGGAGCATCCTCATACCTAAGGTCATGGTTTTAAAAAACATCAATAACATTGTGAAACAGTAGCAGTTTTGGGTTAGTTCACTGCACAAAAACTACAAAGTCTGAATTAAAATCCTTACATCTGTGACCTCACTGACGTGACGTAGTTCCGTTCTGTTCAGTTTGTTCCGGGACACGAACAATGGGTTGAAGTCCTGTATTTGTTTACCAACCCTTATGCAAGCTACTGTATGTCACTCTAACACTTCCTTTTTAGCTCCCTTCATAATTAATGCAGCTTTTTAAGAGCTGTGTCGTCTAAAAATAAGACGTATATATGGGTCATAGTTGCTGATTTTACAAACGACTCATTCAACACATTTTAAAGCTAAAACTTACCAGCACTTAACAACAGCCAAATTACCTGATATACGCTGCCACTCCTGGTGTCCTTGAGATCTAGTCTGATTGCGATGTAGTCTACGTCTGGAGATGGAGGGTCTATGTGCTGATACCTCAGCCCCATCACCAGGAAGTCATCACAGGGAATTTTGGTGAACTTCACTCGCTTCAGACCCTTCAAGCAGTCTTCTGATTTACACATTGCTCTGGCTTTATTATCTGCATAATTACACAACCATGAAGGGATTTTACGTCACTTTTTGTACATATTTCACCTATTGAATGTAACATCTAGATAATGGTATACTTTACTGATTCCACACTTAACCTACAGGCAGATAATGAACTGCAAAAACATTTCCATCAGTATTGAGGAGCCACAGGAGTCTATTCTTTATCCATTACCACTGACACCCCTCTAAAACAGGGTTGAACCAGTGTTGAATTTGTGTTTAAATGCTTAGACCAGGGTCGAGAGATATGGGGTTCCAAATGTAAAAATACAGATTCAATTTTATGGCTGATATATTTTGCTTATTAGCTCACTTTCCTCATATTTAGCTAATGCTTCTCATATTTAAGACTTTAAAAATTTGCGTAAAATATGTTCTTTGCAACTGTCAAAAATATGCGTAGGTAGTGCCCTGCTCAGAGTTCCATTATCTATACTGTTACTATTATTGCTACTGTTCATCACACCCTCAACCAACCCCGTCAGACACCACCCACCAAGAGCCTGGGTCTGTCCCAGGTTTCTTTCTAAAAAGGAGTTTTTCCTCGCCACTGTCGCATTCCAGCTGGGATAAGGGATGAGGCCTCAGGGAAGACCTCAGGAACGCCTCAGGATACCCCATTCGGAGCTCGTAAAAATAAAAAGTCTAACAATCTAAATCTAATTGTTCAATCTAAAACCGTTCAATTTAATTTTCAATTCAATTTGTCAAATCACAACTTTTCTTTTCAGGACATTTTACATGCATACATGAGTAGATCTAGACCACACTCTATAATTAACAAATCAACCATTTCAAACCCCCACGAGCAAGCATTTAGTGCAACAGTGGCGAGGAAAAACTTCTTTTTACAGGCAGAAAACGCAGACAGACCCTGTCTCTTGGTGGGCAGTCAATCTGCCGCTGCCACAGAAATCAAAATGTTAAATGTAAATCTCAACGGTTCAAAAGGTTTCTGTCTCGAATGTGAGAAAAAATTGCTAAATGTAGAGGAAAGTGTGCTAAGTAATCAAAATATATCAGCTGTAAAATTGTATCTGAATTTTTACATTTGGCGCCCCATAGAGAGGTGGGACATGGGCTGATTTTAACATGAAGGGCAAGACAAGTTATCTGTCGGTTGTAAAAAAAAAAGCCAAGAAAGCCACTGAATATGTCAATGGACTGTATGTGAAAACCTTGAAACATTTTTTTGTTTGTAAAAAGTAGCTACTTCCAAACTCTAAAATCTTCCAAGCACATCAAGCATGTATGTGACAACATTAGCTGTCTACAGAATGTGACGTGACGTTTCAATGAAGTAATACTCTCCAGTTTCCAGTATCTACAGTACGTTAATCTCTTTCGGAGTTGCCATTGTAGTTTTGAACTAACTGTCGCCGATGTAAGTTGAGTGCAGATTTGAGTCGCCCATGCGTCACTTTGCGACATGTAGCCTACAAGATGCTAACAAGAGACTTCTGTAATGTCAATACGGTAAAAATGAACCTACCGGAATGATTTCCATCATTGGTTCGGTTTGTAATGAGAAAAGTTTATTGTTTCATGGATTTCACAAATTTCAGTATCTGAGCATGCGCGACTCAAATCTGCACATCTGATTGGTCCAAACCACAGGTGGCCTGGTCACAAACACAATACTTGAACTTTGTGTGACCTTGTGATCCCGTAATTCTTGCATGCTCTCTTGATTTATACCATAGAGGGTAACCCCTTGTTAGCATCCAAAAATCTAGAGGGGCATGCTTATGCCCAAATTATATTATTATATTAATCTGACCATGAGACATTGAGAAAGAAGGTCTGAAACAACAACACTGCACCAATTTTCTAAGTCTGATTCCTCTATAAAAATATATGCCATCAGAATAATTTGAAAGATTGTATACACTTCTACACATGAGCCTTACTGTTTGATTTGTGATCTTGTACAAACAGACAATTGTTACAACATAGTATGACTCAAAGGACAGAAATCAACTCTACACAACTATTTAACTTTTTTCTAGGACAGATTTGTCTTATTGCTGTATATTTGTCTTATTGACTTAATGATAAGCTAGAAATGGGGATTTGCCATCACCAGCTGTCAGCCATGCAGTTTTATAGGTTACCTAGCTGCTGGCGAAGATGGATGAAGCTCTCTGGCTCGTCCCCTCTTTTCGTAGCTTTATCTGGTTCTCCGGTGACCAGTTGGCCATGGGCTGGAAGGTGGGTGTCATGGCTACTCAGATAGATGCTGCACTCCAGACTAGACCTTCTCTCATAATGGAAGGACACCACATGGCCATCCACGGTATCAGAGAGACCGTAGAATTCAGGAACCTCCAGAGATTTGGGCCCCAGCTTTATGATGCTGCAATCAGGTTCCATAATGTCCACGTGGAGAGAAAACACCTCTATGTGTGTCTCCGTATCCGTGAATCTGGTTAAAAAAATGTAAGAGGATCATGTAAACATATGCAGATGCCACACCAGCAAGAACAGGGAAATAGAGGATTGGCCTGTTTCCCATTTGAAGGATGTCCAGATGTACCTGTACAGTCGTAGCTTGACAGTGTCCTTCTTTAACAATGGACAGCCGTTATGGACGTACTTTACCTCATCAGCCAGATAGTGGCAATCAAATACCTGCATACATAAAGGGAGAAATCTTAATTATCAGAATTAATGAGTGATTTAGAACTAGAGTATGGAGAACTACCTGGACTTTGCTTAGCTAACTTCAAGCTATAGTGCGTAGTTTCATGAGGAATTCAAAGTAATGACAACAAAACTGTTGGCGCTTCCACATGATACAAGCCTTCTGTGACCGTGCACCATCACCCCCACCCCCCCTCCACGCTTTTTTTTTTTTGCTATTAACAAAGGAGGACATGGAGGATTTAAAAAAACAAAGATGGACTCTTCAGAAGATTTCAGTACCTCTTGGCATGAAGAAACCACATAACTTAATTTATTTATGATTTAAGACCAGCTTTCAGATCAGATTTCAACTACACTCAGAGGTTATCTGCCAAGGAACACCAAATTAATTTCAATTCATTCCACAGGACTGTCATTTCCAGATTCTGCCTAGCATTTTCAAATCGGTTTGTATGTTATTTGGTACTAGAAAACAGAGACAGTTGCAATTAATTGCTAACTCTGGTAGTCTTAACAACGCAGCAGGTCAGGTCATTTTCCAAGGCCAGAATAAAATTCAATCGCCTACTGTATAATTGAAGAATAAGGCTTCCAATAATAAATGAACAATGAATTAATAATTACTTGGGTTACAAAGAAGCTTGTCCCTACATTGAAAGTCAAATTACTTAGTTCTTTCCAGCTGCTAATAACCAAGAAGGACATGGAGGACAAAAAAAAGATGGACTCTTGAATGACATGTAACATAAAGCTTTTACTGGAACAATCAATTATTTAATGTCTAAGGAGTATTTGCAATTGTTCTGATCAAAGACAGTTTGGTAGATGATGTTACATGAAATACTTATCATCTCTAAATTCATACTAAAAGTTCCAAAAACGTAGATCTGTGAATCTCAATAAATTGTTTTCAACTAACTCTAATTCAGGTGTTACACATACTAGTAAAGTGCCCATTCAAAACGTGCCTATTTGAAACAATTGCTTGGCCTCTGGAATTGCTTCTTAAAGCTTTCTCCAGAACCATGGTACCCCAAAATGACTTCCAGAAGGACCTCAAAGCAACCCAACTACTGTATGTACTGCTGACTTGCTGTGTACTACGAAAATGACTTAATTGGGGTGGTGATGGAGCAGTGGATGTGACACATGCCTTTGGTGTGGGAGACCCGGGTTTGAGTCCCACTGCAAACTGTGTCCCTGGGCAAGACACTTAGATGACCCTAGATTCTCCAGAGGCTTGCAACCTCTGACACATAGCAATTGTAAGTCACTATGGATAAAAGCGTCACGTAATAACAGTAATAATTTGGACATTAAAGAAATGACTGTATCAGTCAACACAGAGTCATTAGAGAGGAGATGGCCTGTCAACCTGGAAAACTAAGGAGGAATGTATGGAGGGGTCCCTCCATCTTCTTTTCCCTAAAATACCTCTCTTTTCTTGACCGTGCCAGACATTGAAATAAATCTCCCAGCTTGTTAAGGATGAAGGGTACAATCAAGGTTTCTAAGAAAGCTTTCACACTTAGCCTTGACCTACCCTGAACCCAAGTGTACAGAAAGCCTAAAAAACCCACAGGATTTACACTTGAGAATCAAAGTCCTGGGACAATAGTGTATGTCCTCCTTACCAATGCATGGGGACATACAACTGTAAGACCTTGAGGGACAGTTACATTTGGTTAAAAAGTTGAAATACAAATCAAAAGCTATACAACCCAGCACTTAGTTCTTGTCATCATTGCCACAATGATAACGACTTATGATATATTATATGGTTTCCTATGTTTGCTGTTGAAGCATAATGAATGTGTTTAACTCGTTTTTACTACACATGGTTATTTGCGTGGAACACACTGGGGTTTTCATTGTAAAAAAAAAAATTTCCATTACCTGGGGCATGAGTTTTCCCACTTGTTGAGTTATGGGCTCGTTTAACACCACCTCCACCTTGCATGCATCCTTCTGACGGGGAATATGGAACTGCAGGTCACCGTCCTGGAGGTAGGCTGTCTGACCCCGTCTCACTTTTAAACCCTTGTTGACTTTTACAAGGGAACCGTGTGATGGGTAAGTCAATGCCAGCAGAAAAACTGGAAACAAGGTCCAGGCCAGTGTTTGACCCTGTGAACCCATCACTGTCAGTCACAAGCAAGCGTCTGTAGGGTCTTCAATGGCTGGGTCCAAACCAAAGTTTTTAGGAACCTACTCTGGAGCTGTAAATAGATTAAACAAGTTGAAGTCAAATGAGAAAGTGTACAACTTTTGTATTTCATATAAGCCAATAAAGCAGTTTGAATTGCAGGTCATGCAATTGTGTTAGCAAAACAACAAGCAGAATTTCGAAAAACATAGTTTCACTGGTGTCAGTTGAACATATAACAATACATGAATATAGACTGTGGACGGTAGATTGTGATAGTAAGTTTTTCTGATCCATTGTTTTAATAAAGCTGCACAAATTGATTTTTGAACACTTGAAAGATGCCCAAATAGCTGTAAATTTAACATTGATATAGCATATTATCACCTTACAAATCCCTTGGCGAACATGTAAGTAACCTGCCCATATAGCATTTGTTTGTCTTTTTGTGTCCACCTGATGAATCAAAGTAAGATATTCTCTCTCCTTTTAGCTCTTGTTTGTTCTCCACCAACTTCTAAGTAATTTTGCTGTTAAATGCCCACTATGTTTATTAGCTGCTAACTTTGTCTGTGGTTTGGTAGTGAGCTGTACTGTATGGTGAGTTTATTACTGCAAAGTTTTTTTTTTATTGCCTACTATAGCTGGAAACACAGTTCATGGGACCTAAAACCAAAACAATGAATTAACTACATAACATTAGTAGTTTGGGATATTCATTTTGTTTGCTTTGTTGTATGAAGGGAATAACCTTCATCATCAATTCTCCATCATAACTGCAAAGTTTCATTTTTGTTAAGAACCAACCAATTCCAGAAGACAAAATATAATTAAACATAATTACTGTCTAACAGAAGTGTACCACCATCCTGCACTCATTTTTCCAACAATAGTTATAAGCACAACTCCATATACAGGAATACACCAACACTGTTGGTTGTTTTTTGAACGTAATCAGCCTCAGGCATGTTCCGAAACTCTGTTGGTAGACGGTGGGAATTGTTCTGTGCTCAGCTTGTCAGGAAATATGTTCATTACGAGCAACCTTCCCCCAAGGCAAAACTCTCTAGTAATGACATGATGTTTGTCAATGGCCTTTGACCTTTACATAGAGTTCCCCCCAACATGGGCCTTTCCACTATAGAAGACGTCCTTTCACTGCTGGAGTTGCCGTTATTAAAAGCCGTATATCTCCTTTCTTTTCAGTGACCCATAAAGTTGCATTGTATCTCACCCTGGATCCCACTGAGGATGTGTGGTGTACCTGTTTTGTATCCGGAAACAGGCTTCAGATGTCATCCTGCCACATTCCTTCAACACTTGTCTGGGACACCTTCTCCAGACCTCACACAGAATGCATACTGAACAGAAAAAGAACCTTGTAATCAGCCTCTGCATTGGGAGACGTGTTATAGCTTGTCCCCGTGAACAATGCCTGTGTTTAGAGGAGCTGGAAAGATCGTATTCAAGGAGCTGAGTGCAAAAACAGGATTTCCAATGGTCACAGACCCCCAAACAGTTGCCTAATAACACATCAAGCAGACAGAGAGTAACATTAGCACTCATTTTAGTTGTGTTTGTCTCCGACGTTAGCTCTGTTTTGGTCTCCACCAACTCATGAGAAACATGTCTGTCTTTTTAGCTGCTAAATGATCCACTATATCTACTTTATCTGAGCTTTATGAATACCAACAGCTCTCTGCTGATGTTGGGAACCAGATTGATGACAGCGGGGGAACCAAATCCGCGTTGAAAGAGGGTTAGGTTTAAGAACATTAGCATCAGATACAGTTGTCAGAGCGTACTTATTTTAACAGAAGTAATTCATTATAGTGCCAAGCATATGCAGTCTCTGGGCCTGTTATTCATACAGTAGTTTGGTTTATTAGTTTTCCAATGAAGGGTCAACTTATATAGAGCCAGTCACAATGTTTGTTAACATGACCTTCCGGGTCAAGAACTCCTGTGTCCCATGCATACAATTTAATGACACTTAGAATACGGGGCTGATGAAGAACTAAAATGAATGTTTGATGCTTTCATATGTCAACACTTTCACTAACATTAGGTTAAAGACCTAATTTACCTGTTGGGCCACAGACTAAAGAACATGACACCACCCAGTAGCAGTCAGTCCGACCGTTGAAATGTTACTGCTCGAAGGGTTTTGGTTTATCAAAGACGCTAGCAAACCAACAGACAGAAAAAATCTCAACAAAGTCGTCAGATTGGTCAGCCCGCCATGTTGTATCTTATTACATAACCTTACAGGTACGGCTGAAAATGACAACAACATAGGTGCTGTTATCACATTTATCCACACTTTTAATCAACATACAATACATTACTACCAAGAGCTATTTATGTGTTCCGTCTATCCGATCTTCTTATGCAGTTATAGTGTAGACAATAGTGTTCTTCCGCATTTCAACACAGTTTTGGTTTGGGCCTTTCCTGTTGATACATGATAATGCCACAATGTGAAAATAAAACATCTCCATAAAGACAGGATTTTCCCAGTTTGGTGTGAAAGGCTGGCCTGTAAAGAGCCCTGATCTCAACCCCATCCAACAGCTTTGGGATGAACTGAATGAATGCAGCCAATGCGTAAGCGCCCTAAACCTGCATTGTATCTAATTTCCAGCAGAGGTGACTCCACTGGCTACAAAAAGAAGTCTGTTTTCATAGGAATCTAGGAAAAAAATGTATATTAATCCCAATTGATTTAGTAGCTCTGTAACTATTTTAATAATGAGTTAATGGCCTCAATCACTAGTTTTAAGTCTTCTTCGGGATGCTTTAATGACAGGACATAGGCTTAGCAATGCTAAGCATGGCACTGTGTACATAGAAATAGACCTTATTATAGTATTTTCATTGGGTTTTGTCTTAAACTCCCCTAAAAGTGTCTTGTTCAGCGTTATGTCAACATAGCTAGCTACCTCTAGCGTTAGATAGTAACTTAAGGGAAAGTTTTCAGATTTTCTGTAAACTTTCTGGGCCATACATGCATATGAATGGCAGCAGTCCCAGGCGGTCTGAAGTGACCCACCGGTAAATCTCCACTGGATGACTCGCTTCCAAAGAGTTGAAAATCAGCAACTTTCCTTTTTTAGCATTTAGCTTAGCACAAAAGTCATTACAACTTGTTGCAAAAAATCAAGATGGTGTCACCTGAATCGCCAAAATGTATGCTCCAATAACCAGTCCTCAAACCAATGGGTCCACTATTCTTAAAGTCAGTCTATGGTTCAGATGCCCAAATTGTTTTGGCCGCAGACCATGTTTTCATGAATGTCACAATGAAACAAGACAAGACAGTCAGTGAGACAAAATAAGTATCTTCTCCTTACCACTCCACATGAGCAAATACTGCTTAACATGCAGCATTGTGAGTAATGAGATCTAGAGCCAACCAAAGTCCATCTGCATGCCAGATCTGAGTGTTGATTGTGTTTTAGCAGATAACACCCTGTCCAGCATTGTGACTGCATCTCACTGATATGAACTGTCAGTGTTGCCTGTCTTGTTAAAGATTCAAATGGCTGAGTGGGGAGTCTGGAGACGGGAGGTGGGAGGGCTGGGAAAGGTCCTAATGTTAAGCTGCTTGGATCACTCTGAGGGTCCTGTCTCTGTTTGCAATTGATGCTTTTCCTGTTTTTGTAGAGCTTCATGTTACAGTCGCTATAAAACAGAATGTCAACAAGACATTAACGCCAACAAGCCGTCCTAGTGCCTGACGTGTGAATTGGCTGCATTTATATAGTCTTAGCGACTTATTTTTCTAGTCTTAGTGACTACTTAAAGCCCCTTTACATAGTACAGGAGCCATTCACACACATTGCCACACCAATTGGTTCAGTGTCTTTCCCAAGGACACTTTGACTAAGGACTGCAGGGCCAGGGATCGAACCACTAACCTTCAGGCGGTGGCAGGTGACCATTTGACCAAATGAGCCCCAGCCGCCCCTAACTTGTTGGGTATTGTTGATTTTACTGTGGTTAGTCCACATAGCATTCTGGGATAGAAGGAAAACGGGCTCTGGTCTATTTGCATTTATTTATACCAATCACAAGAGCACCGGACGCAATAACAAAATAGCCTCGGGAAGGAACTCGTTTTGGTTGAACATGTGCTCGCTCAAAAGTAGTTTTAGTTGCACAAGACAAAACTCAGATTCAACAGATTGTCTAGTTAGCTGTCTGGATTCACCCTGCAGATATCTGAGGAGCTGAAGAACCATAGTCCTCATAAATGGACCACAGTTGTATGTCAACACAAAGAAAGCGGAAGTTGAGGGACATCTGGTGGCACAGAAGCAATCCCCTAATTGAATCGCTGCTGATTTAGGCTAGATTATGTGGCTTTGGATCCTAACCACATGGGTAAAGACCACAAACTTCCCCTTGAATTCACCTCACATGTCCGGGACTCTTGCATTTACATTCCCATAAGTCAATGCAAGTACAAAATTCACTCCCTAATCCAAACCTAAACAGTGTTAGATGGTCTGACAACGGCTCCACTCTCTCCAGCTCATTCATACTCTCCTAAAGAGGCATTCCTCAGTCATTTTACATCTCGTGAGGATTAACCTACTATAATGTCATCCCTGGCCCTGTAGAAACCTTCCGAAGTCTGGTCACATCAGCATCTGAGAAAATGAAACCTCAGAGCCAAATACATTCATTTCAATGGAATTCCTGTTGTTATTGGATTGGTTCACCAAGGCTAAGTAAATCCATGGGAATCATTTTTTTCAAGTTCAACGCACACATTTACACTTCTGACCAAAACCAGACTGTCTCTACAGTTCTAGTCTTAATGGGAACGGAGAGCTAAAAGGTTAGAAATAGTGTGCGATAAACAAACAAAAAAGAAAAATTGAAAGAGAAAACATGTGCTATTTTTCTTTTGAAAGTGTACGTAGTCTTGCTTTAAGTCCTAATGATGTCATAGGAGTTATTTCGACTTGGGTTTTTAAACTACAGAGTTTTTTTTTTTAATGAAAAGCCAGCATTACCACCTGTATTTACCAGACAGGGAAGGTCTATCCAAAAAAATGTTAAGTTGCATTATGTAGGATCCAGTTGACCCATTTATCAGGGACTAATAGACAGGATACCTCAGCCTCTGCTGCTTAGGTTTTGGCCATCATATTTAAAATCTGTCTCTTCTGAGTTCCCTTATATGTAAATGTAATGTAAAAGAAATACTGACATACCTCTTTTTCATTGTTTGTGACAAACTGGGGGGACCAATAAGCTTGAGTGTGAAAAAAAAAACATTTCAAGGAAAATGAAATATGCTTTCTGTCTGCTTACTCCACACTGCGCAAGCATTAAAAGACAATCCTAGGTCATGAACGTCAAATATCTCATGTAAGTAACCTTTCCGTAACCTGGCACAATTTCATCCTGCCTTTCACAAAACCCACAGCTAGGAATGTGATGCGTCATGTAACAAGTGGCTTTAAATCACAGCTGGGAATGTCCGTTACATCCATTCACAGCTTGTTCTTCTTCTAATCTTAATAATGACAGGGTCCTTAGCAGCCACACATATTCAGAGAAAGAACGGAGAAGAAGAAGGCGTTCTGTTGAAAACATGAGAGGATAACATTTGGCTGCCGTCCAGCATAGTCCACAGGGTAAACAGCTCCAAAATACTCCCTAACTGCCTGAAACAGTGGAGTATGTGATAAATGGGTGAAAGTGCACTTTTAAGCACTGGTATATTTTACATTGCTGTAACATTACAGAAAGAAGAGCATGTTTGAGCAGTTTAAAAAAATCCCCCCTGTAAATACACCATCACGGATGATGACAGAAAACCAGATTTTGTCAAATGTATTGTGTATCTGGCTATGTGTATTCAATATTTAGACTGCAAGTGTTTTCCAAGACAATAAGAGGCAGATTCATCATCAAAATTAAGATTCAGAAGGAATGGTAGGAGACGGAGGGAAGAGAAATACACAGACATGTTACAGTTGTTAAGAAGAAAATGACCAAAAATGAAAGGAGCAAGAAGAAGACAAAGACATCCCAGCAAACATCTCATTAAGTTTCTGAACAACAAAAGTCCCCAGCAGATATCTCCACATACATTTAGGCATGTCCTTACCTGATCTGCTAACATCTGGCGCTTTTCTTCTTCCCTACCTGTGTGCTCTCCTCTGCTTTCAACTGCAACTCCCTCATTGACAGAATTCTGCTCCCTCCTCAGTGACAAACTCCACCCACAAGAGAGTGAGATGAGTAGGGAGGGGGACGGAGGGAGGGAGGGAGGGACAGAGGCTGAGGACGCCTTCCTTCTCCAGTAATCGGAGCAGAAAACCCAAAGACAACAGCGGACTCTGAGATCAAAGTCTTGTCCAAAGTGTCTGGTGGTTCAAGGAGCGGCTTTGTCATTATTGGACGGAAAGAGGCAAAGATAAAAGGAATAACAGTGGACTAATGTAAGGAAAACACCGAAGGAGAGAAAAGGGACCTCATGTAGGCTAAAAGGATATCCTGTAAAGCCACAGACAGACTAAGAGGAAAAAGTAGAGTAGTACCAGAAAACGAAAAAAGACAAAGATTTTGGGAAATCCAATCCAAATCATTGTCTTCAACTTCAACAACTATAGTTGCTTGTATTGGATTTTCCTTATATCTTCTGGAACTTTTTAAAGCTAAACTAACCAATAGTCTTATAAAATGATTATACTGTTCTGTCAGAGGTCAAACCTAGAAAGAATTATCATCAACTCTGCAAGTCCTGATTTTAGCTTCTTAGCATTTATTTTGCACTTGAAATACAGAAACCATATAATACCCTTTCGAACCATAATTAGTTTTTATCCCAAAATGTAACTATTCTATATTTACCTTACCCTCAAGATGTTACAATTCTTTTCAAATATTACTATGTTCTTGTCATGTTACATTTTCTGACTGTGAAGTTACAACCTTATTCTCAAAATATCACGACATCTCAAAATATTACGAATATTTCCTTGTAGTGGCCTTGTGTTGGAAATTGGTATTCAATAGAACTTTGTGCATCTTTTTGAACGATCCAAGATGAAGAAAAACATATGTGAACCCACGTGAACATGTATGACACATGAATTTGAGACTGAATGGTTAACAGTTAATTTATGCATGCAATCGTTCAGACACTTCTGAAAAGAACAAACACAGATGCATCCACTCCTGAAAATTATAGGGCTATTTTCATAATGCCTTTAATAACTGCTATGGGGACTGGACACAACGTTTAACATAAATTGCAATCTGGTTTCGATCAGAAGCATTCCACTGAAACTGCTTTAGTCAAAGTGTCTATATCATGTCTGGATCTAAGCGCATGTTGTTAACATACAAAAATCTTAACTTGGATTTAACTAGTGGAATGTACAAACACAATCAATCCAATAAACAGAACATATAACGCAATATTATACTGGTTAAAGGCTTAAGCAGTGGGTGGGTGTCTCTGTGAGCTCCATGAACGGGTTCTCCTATCTCTTGGATAGCAGTTTTTCTGTGAAACTTGGGGTTAGCATAAACAATGCAAATAAAATAGGACCCAACACGGAACCCTGAGTGACACCACAACACAGAACCCTGAGTGACTTCCCCTGACCACACATTGGTGAATCAAGGATGGAACTGACCCTATGCTACGGTCTACATGTCAAAACAAGATCTTAAAAGGAATTTTGAACTCGATAGTAAGCCAATGTAACAAGGATTGATGGGAGTCATCCTGCTGGACCTTGGTCAACAGCCTTGCAGCAGTATTCTGGGGTTAGCATATACAATGCAAATAAAAAAGGACCCAACACAGAACCCTGATCAACACCAAAAGACCTTTCATGCGGTGTCAATCAGGGTTCTATTTCATTTGCATTAAATATGCTAACCCCAGAATGCTGCTGCAAGGCTGTTGACCAGGTCCAGCAGGACGACTCCCATCACTCCAATTTTATCCTTGTTACATTGTCTCACTATCGAGTTCAAAATTCCTTTTAAGATTCTTGTTTTGACATGTCTTCTCCATCCTTGTATCACTTCTGACCATGGGTCATCTGTCCAGGGCTTTATGGTTGACCCTTGCAATCGACTAAAGACAAAAGAAAACAATGCCTTTAAAGTGGTGGCTCCGACATTGTGGAACGCCCTTTCTGTTTTTATATGTTGTGGAGTCTCTGTTGACACTTTTAAAAAGCAGCTGAACACTTGCCTTGTCTCATGTTTTACTATTGTCAAGCACTATGTGACTTTGTTCTAAAGGGGGCTATATTCGGAATTATCAAACACGGGACATGATGTTAAACTGTCCATTGTGCCAAAAGATGGTATGCACATGATATAAATAAAATTATTATTTTCATTATTGATATTTTTGTTCAATGTGCATGTCTAACATTTTCTTCAAGTCAAAGTGGAGACTTTCCAGTCAGTGCATCAGCCCGGCGGCTGCTTGTTGTGGTGAGTGTTTGAAAAGAAAGTAACATTCCTCGGCTTCAGAATGAGGCTGCTTTACTAAGTCCTGACGGCCCCTGTTGTTCCTGCATACCCATTAGCGCACAGACTGTTACAGTAGTCTTCCAGGTGAACATTTCAGTTCAGACAGAAGTGGATATACAAGAGCACATCCGAGTGCTTGGAAATCATTTAGACTCAGGATGTTCCGAGGAGTCTGTTTGGGATTTTTTGATAAAGCGCTGGTCTTGCTCCTGCTGTGCTCAGTCACAGGCTTGCAGCTGATGGATCACCCCAGAGATGCAGAGGATGACCAGGAGCGCAACAAAGCCATTTTGGAAATGCTTCATATCAATAAAGTGTCTGCGAGCCATCAGGCTAAGCCACATCCGTACATGAGGGGGATCTATTACCGTTTGGGCTCACTGGAGGCCCAAGACTTTGGGAGTTCAGATGGAATGCTGGTGCAGAGTTTTCGTAGTGTCGCTGGTAAGGATTTCAAATGAATTGCCATTTTGAATTGCCCTTCTGAATGTATTAATTTGACTACATAACTATTTTGAAATCTAATTTACCAAATTATGTTTTAATTGTCTTGTTTAATTGCTTGAAAAGAATAAAAGAAATGCTACAGTATGTAGTTGACCTTGGCAGTGATCCATTGATGATGTCTTTGAGTTGGATTTTGTTTTGGAGCAAAACACCTGCTGTGACTCACAGCTTGGGTTTTAGCCAGACGTGCAACATGCTTGAATCCTAAAAAGACAGAGTACTGTAGAAAATGTTGTCCAGTTGGGGACAGCAAAACAAAGTGTTGACATATTATCAGAGGTGGGTAGAGTAGCCAAAAATTGTACTCAAGTAAAAGTACTGTTACTTCAGAATAATTTGACTCAAGTAAAAGTAAAAGTAGTCATCCAAATAATTACTAGAGTAAGAGTAAAAAAGTACTTGATGAAAAAACTACTCAAGTAGTGAGTAACTGTTGAGTAACGTCTGATTTATTTCTTAACACAAGCATCAATCAGACAGACAGAAATACAAAATAATCATATTTAGGCAAATTATAGTTCATCCAATCAATAAAATAAATTAAAATGAATTTATTAATTACAAATTAGCTGACTTGAGAGACTTGTCACATCAAATTTGGATGGATACTGCATTTGTAAAACATACTGTATGTAACCTAAAAGACAAACATCACCTCTCCACAGCAAAAACTAAAACTACCGCTACGTCTCCTCAGCTTAGTTGTTGATTTTTTGAACGCTCCCATGTCCGTTTGTTTTGGTCGACACAGAAGACGCCGCATAACGGAGCTGCTGTTTCGCACTTTTCCTAAGGTAACCATGCTTTCACTATGAGGCCGAGGGGGGGGGGGGTCCTCCTGGTCTGCGTTGCATTGGCGACTTTTGATTCTGCGTCTTTGCTTTGCTACGACTGTAAAGCGAACCTCTTTATATGTCTATGGGCTAACCTGTCCCGCTGCTGAAACAAGTGTGGTCACGTGACTGCACAACGACGTGTGATTGGTTAAGCAGAGTCACGTGGTAGAGCCTTCAGCGGAAGACTCGTAGTAACGAGTAACAAGCTCATTGTAGCCTAATGTAGCGGAGTAAGAGTACAGTTTATTTTTCACTAATCTACTCAAGTAAAAGTAAAAGTATTGTGATTTAAAACTACTCCTAGAAGTACAATTTTTTCAAAAACTTACTCAAGTAAATGTAACGGAGTAAATGTAACTCGTTACTACCCACCTCTGCATATTATTGACATGTTATCAATATGCTAAAAGCAGCTAAAAAGGTGTACAGTGGGTTTATCCGGGCTGTTTCACTGAAAACAGCTGCTGTTGGAAATGGCAAAACAACAGCTACAGAGCTGGGGCTTAAAGAGAAAATAAAGTTGGTTTTGAACATTAATGCATGTAAAAATGCTTGAGTAGGAAAGCAAAATATGTTTTGAAAATGAGTACAATAGGTCTCCTTTAAAACAGCTGCTGTTTAATGAGTGGGGACTACCAGACGCAGTCCAGAGCACATACCAGGACCGTCACTGATGACATCCATGGATCATTGAGTCTGTGCTGATTTCATTTGCCAAACAGCAGAAGCAGCTGTACCCAAAACTACGGATAATTCCTTTCACACCCAAAATAATGGATTGGCAGAACCACCAGGAATGACATTTACAAACGCACTGAAGCCTACAAATTAGGAAGGAAGTCTGTAACATTGACAATTATAAAGCAGCAGCCTACAATGTGAGAAGAGCAGTAAAGGAGGGTAAAAGGGACTACAGGAAGAAAATGGTACTACAATTCTAGGAAGGAAGCATCTGGCAAGGTCTAAGAACTATGGCCGATGACGAGCCCATCCCTCCTCCTTTCTTCAAGCGCTAATGTAAAGAACTTTCATGCTTGCTTCGAGGCCATCGGCAGCCAACACGTAGAAACAGCTAAAACAGAGGTTAATGGATGGGTGGCATGACTGACAGCTGAAGTCACGAAGACCCACAAGATCTTGCGAATTCACGTAGAATAGAACCAAAAAAACAACAACAGTTTGTTTCCATCCAGAGGAGTAGAGGGGGAACCACTCTGTGCTGTGTTTTCAAGGTGTGGTGCAGGGAGATATGATCCACCATGAGCCCGCTCTATTTTTTTAAAATGAACTGGATCTTTTACTTTGTTTCTGTGCTCGACCTCCTGTCCTGCACTAGTTGCTGCGAAGCTGTCCGGCCTCCGGCAAAGATAGGAGCTCTGCGTATCTGCTCCGGAGGGCTGGAGATCGCCGGAGCTGGGACACAGTCCGTGGAAGCAGCCGTTACGCTTCCGGTGAAAATTGGGGGTTTGGGTGACGTCAGTGGCCGTTTTAAGCATGTGAACACAGGAAAGCAGCAGGGCCAGAAGGTATCAGTGGTAGGGTCCTGAAACTGTGTGCTGACCAACTAGTACTGGTATTCACAATAATACTTTAATAGCCTGTCACTGCATATTGACTCAGTGGTGAGAAAGCCAAGGCAGAGATTGTTCCACCTCCGATGCCTAAGGAAATTCTAATACTGTATCAATTAGAGTGTTTTGTCAGGGAACATCACTGAGTTATCTAAAGACACTTTACAGATAGAGTAAGTGTAGACCATATTCTATAATTCACAAAGACCCAACTATTGCAATTATTCCCCCAAGAGCTTTAGTGCGACATTGGCAAGGATAACTTCCTTTTAGAGCAAAACCTTAAAAAGACCCAGGTCTTGGTAGGCGGCACCAAACAGAACCGCGGGGCCCGGGAGACAGCGGTTGGTTCTGAACAAACACATGGCTTCGCCCTACTCAGCCAAAAGGATTAATTACATATTAATAGTTATATAGTTAAGGAGCAAAATCACACACAGTAATTTGTACTGCATTCTTAACTTTCCTTTTCTTTTCATTCTTTGGATGACCCAGGTCCTCCAGGATGGATCTGGTTCAATGTCAGCAGCCTGAGCCCCTCCATGCTGGTTGCCGAGCTGGTTCTGTTCAGGAAAACCCTGCACCCCCGTCCCATCAGTGTGACTGTCACCCTGCACAGTGTCACAGCTTCCCAGGGAGCTCTGAAGGAAAGGCCTGCCCTCGAGGAGAGACCGCTGACCCTGGACCAGCGCTCCCCATCTGGATATGATGTGTTTGATGTGTCAGCTGTTCTGCCTGTGAAGCCTCTGGAGGTGGTGGGCTTTCAGCTGCGCTACACAGACGAGAGTGGGAGTCTGGTCCTTCATGAAGCCCTGACACAGACTTTTTACTGTCTGAACAGAGGCTCCCTGAGAGAACCCTTACTGGTGCTTTACCAGTCACATTCTCTCCACATCTAACTCTTTGACCATGTGTGAACTGTAACCAATATGGTGTTTTGTTTGCTAAACCTTTCAGCACAAAATTGCCATGGGGGTGATGACAATATATGCACGGCATGGTTCCTACGCAAAAACCACATTCTGATTTACAACACCATGCGGCGCACACCTGTACAGACTCTTCTTGTTATAAACAAGGACAAGCATTATCTCATGCGGTCGTGCACGAGCCTCATGCTCCTCCCAAGGCCATCCCATATTCTTTCTAAAAAGATCCATATCCATCGATCAATGAATATTCCAGCCTTGTAAAGGAGCCCTTGATGGTCGGATTGACGGAAAAATGGGGGGGGAAACACGATTCAGTGATTGTGAGATCTTGGTGCTCTTGAAAAATCTGCCATGCTGTTGATTGGTTACAAGACACAGGCCATCGGGAACTGTAAGGCTATTTATTTATTTATTGTCCCAAAAGTTCCATAAGTCCCACAAACCAGTAGGGGATTGGAGTCAATTAACCCTTGTGTGGTGTTCTGGTCTCTGGGACCCGTTTTCAATGATTGCTCTGCTCATTTTCTGTAATGAACATAAAACATAAATTATTTTCCATGCCTGCACATGACTGTGCAGGCATGGAAAATAATTCCCCCCAAACCATATGAAGTGTTCAGGTCTATTGAACCCAAGTGTATTTAAATTCTTTATAAATTCCGACTTTTGCAAGGAATCTCGCAACCGCAAATTTCTCTCTGCTTCACGCAACATTTTCCGGTTTTAACGGGTTTTGTAAATGACGCTCCTGGGCCCTATTTTTCTACTGTATCTTTGTCTTTAAAACTGGTCCAGTATTAAGCAAAACTGCTGGTAAAACAAGCTACATTGTAACGTTCATGGGCAATTGCACACCGTCAATTTACGTCCACTTAAAGTTCTTGTTTTAGGCTACCACTAAAATGCTGAAATGCATCATGGCAATGTACATGGACTGTGTCTATATAGTGCTTTTCTAGTCTTAATGACTACTTAAAGCGCTTTTACATAGTACGGGAACCATTTACACACATTCATACACTGTGGCCGATGGGGATTTCGGAGCTGTTCCATGTAAACCATAAGGGTCTTACTCTTACTTACTCTTTTCTGATCCTGTCAGTAGTAAAAACAGCCAACAGGACCAAATTGACTATATGATTCCATTGCAGCCTGGGGGCTGTTTCACAAAAGCAGAATTTATAAATCCAAGATAACCGATAAAGCCAGACTTGACCTTGTCTAATCTGTGCATCCTGGCTTGGTGCGTTTCAAGGCGACCAATCTTCTTGTGGAAGTATAACAACATACTTCCATGTATGTTAACATGCGGTTGGACTGAATGCGTTAGCGGAACGTTCCATAAATGTTGCAGCCTAAATATATGGGCTACATTTACTGACCACTGCTCTGAATGGAAACAGTCATAATCATACCATTCAAGGATTAGGCTACTAATAATTTTCCCAAATTAACATTTGTACTCTGCCTTAAAAATAAGCAGAAGATAATGTTACTCAGGATATTTACAATGAAGATAAATCTTTTACAGTGCTAGAATATGATGCATAAAAATCTCTCTCACACTCTGTTTCTCCCTCTCTCTCATTAGCTGAAATATAAATTTCCCAAGTCATATTAATTTCCACTGCTCGCAACTGTTGCCAATGACATGTGACTCATTGAATGGTTTCAGTAAGAGCAGTAGTTCATAAATGCATATTTGTAGACATGTCATTCCACCGGTCTGCTATAATCTGACACAGGTTTTTAAAAAGCTTTTACAGAGGACAAGTTTCCTTTTTTACATACAGTATGTATAGCTGCCCCGTATGTATGGAAATATAAAAGAAAGACACTAAGGATATTGGACTCTAAAATCAAGAAACTATAAAGGTAATTAAGTGAACAATATAATGCACACTGTAAACATGACTGTAACAGGGTATATTCATCTGTAATTTCCCCCCAGCAAAATATAAGGTCAATAGTAGTAGTAGTTAAGTTAAATAATTAAGGAGGATTGTCCAATTAGGATATGTTCTTAAAAATTTGCAATCCTCTCAAATTATAGCCCGAGTTTACTGGACAACACAAATTGCGTGCTAAGAATGCCAATTAATTGAATCCCCTATTATTAAACTACACAAAAAAAAGAATCAAGTCAACGAATTTAAGGTGCATTGGTCCACTTTGGCAACACACATGTGCAGAACTTTATAGATTGCCCTTAGTAACAGACAAGTAAAAACACATGTGGTGACTTTTTCAGCCTTTTCTGTCATAATAAATGAGGAGCTGTTTTCATAAGGCAATATAACAGTAACAATGACTTTCATATTAATAATGATAAAAAAATAATGTGCCCAACTTTAAGTAATACCAGTACTTAAATGAACAGCAAAGGCCCAAGGATGACTAAATCCTGGCTCTTAGCCTGGTTAGGACCAGGCTAGCTGTAGAGAATAAATCTCCACGGTAACTTGGGTGCCTCTGCTTTTGTGAAACCGAGTCAAGGCTAAATTAAGTCAGGATAACTGGGAAATCCCGGCTTGATCACTGATCTTGGTTTTGTGAAATAGCCCCCTGGTTTGCAGTTGCCAGTTGGAGCGTTTTTGCTCAATACTACTAATTTCAAAGATTTGTGTTCACATTGGTACTTAGAAACCAATGCATGGGAAAGAAGGGTCCAGGTTGGAAAATAAAACCAAATCTCTTCAACCTAGACATGGTCTTGCAACCTGCTACAAACATTAACATTACAATAGACCCCAGATTTGTGTGGAATCAATCATGCTATTTGGGGTAAATATATGGATGAAATATATATAGATATAGGAAAACAGGTGAATTTGACCCAAGGACAACATGAGGGTTAATATTATTATTGTCATTCTTTTGAGGAAAGAACTGTATCAGATATTTATATTAGTGACCATCTTTTATTTTGTAGGTTTCCATGGGAAGTCTAACTTGATTACAATGTTTTGTCAATCATAGGAGCTCATCGCCCTCCAGTGGAAACAGTGTAACACAACATTAAACTTTTATCACAACTTTTTTATTTCTTGTAATACCATAACTTTGTTTTTCATTTCTTTCCCCACTAAAGCTGTTATTGATATCAATATCCTGTGAAGAGATCCTAATAAAGGCATTATCACTTCCCATAAACATTTGGGAAACATTTTTTCTTCATTGACTATGTATGAGTTTGAAGGGTTAGCATCCAAATTACAAAAAAACATTTATTTTGTCATTAACAGTATTTATAATAGTGTACAGCCGTGTATATGGTTTATATAAACTTTTTTTTCACATCTTTACCCCATATGTAATGTGTCAAATGTTACCTTTTTGTATGTATGGTTCAAATTCACGTACATGGGTTGGAGGATAAAAAATGGGTCATCCGGGTCTAGCTTTTTCTGGTTCCAAATTTAAAATTAAAACCTAAAGACACTTTTACGGCTTTCCCCGGTGTTCGTGTCATTTTTCCCAAAGTTCTTTGTCAATATTTCTGATTTTTCAGAACTTTTTGTCACTTGTTTCAAAATTTTTTTCATAAAAAAAGAATCTTAAAATGCCATAAATAAAAAAAATAAAAAATGTAATGAATGTAGTCTGATCATGAACTGATATTACTCGTGAAGAACGTTGTACAGAACCACTCACGTTCATTTTTGGGACAATATGTTTGAAAGAAACCCAAATTTATGATATAGAAATGTTTTGAAAATGGGTCAAATCCAAACCCAAACCCAGACGACAACATGAGGGTTCAGACATCAACTTTCTAACTGGGACCTAAAGGGTAGTCTATATCCACAGCATTCCCATTCCGGAAATTCCGAAGGCCAGATGTTCCACACCTTTCACTTTCTTAGTGATGGCATTATAACATCAGGTGGATTTGGAGCAGTGCAATCTGAGTTTTCTGTGGTACACGTGTTGCATCAAAACAAGTTCCTTCCCAAAGCCATTGGATCCGGGGCTAAGCGCCACCCAAGACTATTGTGATTGGTTCAAAGAAATTTCAATTAACCAGAGCATATTTTGCTCCTATACAGGAATGCTGTGTTGACTAGATCACAGCCCTGTAAAGGAAAGTCTGGAAATGCGAGACCAGGACCAGGGCTGGTTGAAGCTTCCCTTTGGTGTTTCTGTGTTCCCTGAAGTGGACCAGTAGCATGAACTGGTCTGTCCTGGAGGCAGACCAAGAGCATGACACCCAGATGTTGGCCCTAATGAATATGTCAAGCTGTTAATCTAGACTACTAAAGCTTCAAATTCAAGGTGCCATAGGTCTATCTTGGCTACGCCCTCCGACTTCCGCTCAATTGTCAGTTCCCTTCAGTACGTCGTCTGGGTTTGCGCTGTATTCTTCGGTTTTCTCCAATCAAATTTTTACCGGTCCAGTCAGCAGACAGAGGGAGTATTTGAGAATGATGACCTTGAGGTTCTGCGCTAGTTTGAGTTGTAGTTCCGTAATTGCGGCGGAGAAAGACGCGAGCGAATCCGTTCGGTCGGTTGTGGCAACGCTGACGAATACCCAGAAGTTAAAGCCCAAGCAAGAACAATCTTTGCTGAGTTCTGTTAAGGGCCATGATGTTGTTGTCCTCCTCCCCACAAGGTTGGGGGGAAGTTGGATGTTCCAGCTCACTCCGTAAGTAGTGAAGGAGTTGGAACGCTATGAGGCTAACTGAGCAATGCTAGTGCTAAATATGAGCCTTGTCGGTCTACAGTACATACATCACCACCAAACATTAGTGATTGGTTATGGCAGGCCCAGAATGGCTCTGGGCAGATCCAATAGTTTTAAACTTCAATGGAAGGTAACACTTGTTAATGGGGAGTGGCCAGACTTAATGTACACATGAAATGTACCAGAGTCTGGTAGGACCAGGCTACCATAGGTCTGCTCCCATGGGCAAATTCTGTCCTCCATGGGCTTGAAAGCAAATACAGAGAAGGTGAATGTAGGTGAAATACCAACCAATCAGACATGAAAGCTAGTCACCGGTTTTCTATATTTGTCACCTACCTGCCAAATTCCTGCCACGGCTTTTGGGGTAATGTGAGCTACTGAGAAGGCTCATGGACAAGGATGCAGTCTGGTACTGGATCACAAAGCATGAACGCAATTAAGCAATCGATGACGACTATGATGTATCAAAGGCCGTCATTGTTCCGAGTAATTCAAAGCAGCATGGCACGATGCAGGAGGTTGGTCCTGACACACTGGCTTCGAGGACTCTCACACCAACAGAGAAATTTGATTTTCCATTCAATTTAATTTATCGTATCCGATCAAAACAACATCTCGAGGAACTTTAAAGTAGGTCTAGACCAGGCTACAATTTATGAAGTATAAAGTCCCAACAATTCTAGTAATTCCCCCAAGAGCAAGTCTAGTGCGATAATTGCTTTTTTGCTCAGCTATCATTTTTATTCATGTTATTATGTTATGTTATGTAGTATTTTTTGTATTTTTCTGTACAGCACTTTGGTCAACTTTGGTGGTTTTACAGTGCTCAACAAACAAAGTTGGCTTGGATTGGACATTGCGACAGTGGCGAGGAAAAAGAAAACCTCCCTTTTAGGAAGAAACCTGGGACCAAGGCTCTTGGTAGGCGGTGTCTGACGGGGCCGGTTAGGGGGTGTGATCAACAATGGCAATAGCAGTCACGATGAAGATATGGAACAGTGAGTAGTAGTTCATGTCATAGCAGGGCACTGCAGGGCAATACAGGGTGTAGCGTGGCAAAGCAGGGCATAGCTGGAAGTAGCGGGATACCGCAGGGCACCGCAGAACATAGCGGTGACAGCTACAGCCATTATCTTGCCGCGATCCTAATCCAAGGAAATATGCTGGGCAAAAAAAAAACATAGATACTCCGGGAAGTAAACTCCCCAGAACTAGGTTAATGAGAGGCATTTCTGGGTGATGGGATGCACACAAATGGAAAGATAAAGAAAAGAGGAGCTCAGTGTGTCAAAGGAAGGAAGGAAGTCCCCCGGCATGAGAGACAGGTTAAGGAGAGTTGGCCTGGTCATGCTAGAACTCTCCCCAGCCGGTTTGGGCTTTATTGGCCTGCAAAGCCTGCTGAGCAAATGAAAAGTAAAAACAGGACAGTCTGCATTAAACTGGGAAACTAAAAATAAGTTTGTTGTGTATTCTTCCCGGGATCCCCGGGGCCCTTTTTGCCACCGACAGTAGGGCAAAGAGCTCCAGAGAGTTGGGGATGTAGCAATGGGCAGCACTGGAACCAAAACACAGACACGTCACTGACAATATGATAATAGCATTGAAAACACAGAATTCATTCTCAGTGGTTTTTGTGACATGAGAAATAGCCTACTTAGCTCCTAAATATGACCATGGATACATACCCGTAAATACTGCTAAAAGAATGTGGCCATATGTGGCCCAGACCAACTCGGAATGTGGTCTGATACTTCCTTCACACCAACAACCAGGGTTGGATCAGGGTTGGACCAGGGTTGGACGAGGTTTGGACCAGGGTTAGACCAGGTTTGGAACAGGGTTCGACCAGGGTTAGATCAGGGTTGGACCAGGGTTTGATGAGTTTTGGTTCAGGGTTGGACCAAGGTTGGACCAGTATTGGACCATGGTTGGACCGGGGTTACCATACCCGTGTTAAACCCTTCCTTTGTTAACCATTATGTTGCCTTTTCCTCAACATGAAAAAAACACTTTTGTTGTCCCTATCTCTATCTAATGTTTTGTTGCTTTTCAAAATAAAAAGTTTTTTTACCCCCGATGTCTATGTCCCTTTTGTTGATAATTTGTCACTTTTTTGACATTTTAGCCAGTTTTTCCAAAGGGTTTTGACACTTACTGTACTTCCAGTGTTTTTTTCATAGTTTTTGTCACCTTGTTCGACACTTTCAAACAAAATATTTTTTATATAAAAAAACAACTTGGAAAAGGGTCAAATTTGACCCCAGGACAACATGAGGGTTAAATCAACACAATTCAGATATGACCTGGGTCAACCCAGGCTGCAGACCTCTCTCTGGAGAGAGAGAGAGAGAGCGAGAAAGAGTGTGGAGGTGTGTGGAGGAGACAAATAAATCATTAATAAATCAATCTTCTTCTGTTTTATTGAGTTTTATTGTGTAGGACCGTCAGAGGATAATATTAAGGTGTGTGAAGACGATCTGCCTGTATTTTATTATGTTGTTATATAAGATAATTGTTTTTTCCCTCATGGTTTCCTCTGTTTATGTCCAAAGATGCTTCAGGGCTTGTTAATGTGATTTATTTCCTTTTGTCAAACATGTTCATGACATGAATCGTCACGCTAAAGTAACAGTTTGTCTCAGTATTAAACAACTTGAGTCTTGTTTTAAATGACGGATGACGTAATGATTTAAACCGTCGGGCAGTGTTGTTGAAAATTTAAAACAATTAAACACAATTTTAAAATATTCAGACTCATACTACACGAGCAGAACTAAACTATGTTTGGGGGAAATATTACATGCATGAACACTGTTACAGTCTATAGGCCATAGGTCTATAGAGCTATGCGCAATAGCACAGCCAGGTATGGTGCGTAACGGAAATAGGTCCGTTCTTTGCCCTGAAACTTTTTACAATGCAACAACAGGCTATTGACATCTCTATTGTGTAAGCACAGATAATATACCAGTATATTAGTCAGATAATGTTTTTAAGTTTCAGTGTCTACCCTCAATTGGTCTGGCCTACCCAAAACTGGAATCATGGCGCCATGCCTGGTCTATCTATACAGTTAATGTTAGTGATGAATTTGTGGGTTAGCCCAGAGTTGTTAACCAGGGTCAAAACAATAACAATAACTGACCGTGTTGAACGGTGTTGTAATCTTACGTTACCCACAAATCATTACATTAGCATTAGCATTAGCTACTTGTCAACCAGCACCTTTACAGTAGGTACTTAGGCACTCTTCCTCTTAAGTCCCCCTACAGGTTGGGAGCGGAATTGTTCTTTACGGTTACCATGACCTTTATTCTTATGTCTCATTCCAACGAGTTAATGAACCACTGAAACAATTTTGGAAACATTATTTTAACCATCATGTTGTCCTCGGGTCAAATTGACCCACTTTCCTATATCAATGTTCTTTTTAATACCCCAAAATAACATGATTGAACACTCTTTGGCAAGTACAAATCTTTACTTTCTTTAATTTTGGGGGATCTATTACAAAGCATTTTTTAAAAAGATTTTTGAAGAGTTTTGAATCAGTTTTGAATCAGCATTTATTTCAGACAGGACAGCTGAAGACATGAAAGTGGAGAAAGGGGGGAAATGGCCATAGGTCCGGGTTCAACCCCAACCTGCTGCATTGAGGAGTAAACCCCTATACATGGACACCCACTCTACCAATTGAGCTATCTGGGGGCCCTAAATGAGATATCTGTTGTATGACTGTGTAGCAAACCCAGGTAACAATTTTTGGTTCCCAGAACATTCTGGGAACGTCCGTTTTTGGTTGCGGGTCACGTTCCTTGAAGGTTAGGTTTGGTTGTGTGTTGGATGGGTTTTGGTTGAACGGAAAGTTTTCAGAATGTTCTGGGAACCGTAGTTTTTGGTTACATCCCAAACGTTATATTAACGTTGCAACCTTAAGCAAACGTTCCCCTAACGTTATCTAAACTTCGCAATCTTTAGAGAACGTTCCCCAAATGTTATCTTAATGTTACCTGTGGCAAACGTCCCCCTTACATTATCTGAACGTTGCAACCTTTAGCAAACGTCCCCCTAACGTTATCCTAACGTTGAAACCTTTAACAAAAGTTCCCCTACAATACCATAACGTTGCAATCTTTAGAGAACGTTCCCCAAACGTTATGTTAATGTTGCACCCTTTAGCAAATATTCCCCTAACGTTATCCTAACGTTGTAACCTTTAGAGAACGTTGCCCTAACCGTATCCTAACGTTGCAACCTTTGGAAAACGTTCCCCTTTTTTACATTCCCCTAACCTTTAAAAGATTTTACCAACCATGATACTATTTGTATTAAGTTGCATGTAATCAACGACAAAACAGAGCCATGTGGCAGAAAAGAAGTTGAACAGATAATATATATATAATATTCCACCACTCCGTTGTGGCCAACGCATCAGGCACTGTTATTCAGGACCAAGGAAATGCCAACAGGAGACATTTGAAGCTGGGGTGGACAGGAGGACACGGAACAAACCGTTATCCATCATGCATGACCCCAAACACCCGCACCATGTTGCTGTTGAGTGCGTTGCAGAATTCACGTCAGTTGTTTGGAAGGAAATGTCAGTACAATAGCTTCTATATCATTGTAGTACATCAAAGTACCTAAGTCGTTTGTCTTATTTTATTTTTATTTTAACCTTGTATCTTTTTCTAATTTTCTAATTTCTAAATGTTCTAAGCTCCTGGTTTACTCATACTCCAGTTACAGGTGTATTTGTGTTATAACTTTTGCACTCCTTTTAATAGTTTCTATTTTTCTCCCTTTTTTATTTTATTTTATTTACCTTGTATCTTTTTCTAATTTAGTCGGTAGGCTATGCTTATCTTTGACCCTCATTTTTTTTTGTTTTACTTGACTCAAAGAGTGTTCACAATAAATCCTGTGTGCATGGACTGTTATAAATAAAATAATCTAATATAATAATCTTGAATCATTCAGCACACAGGAAGTGCCCCATCTTTCCTTTGATTCGATTAGTTGCATTTCAAGTATTTTATCAGCCAATCATTGACGACCACCAGCAGCAGTGGTACCGCCCCCTGTAGGCGCAATTTGTCCACAAAACAGAGGCTCGGTTTTATTCTGCGGTTTACTGCGTTAAAGCCGGCTTAATATCTAGAATGCTACGTGTATGAGCTCGTCCTGAACTCATTTTTATCCCAACATGCCCCCGGTGTGGGTCTGAAGCGGCGGGAAGAACATTAGAAGCCGACCGAGTGAAATGCATCCTCCTCGCGCTGAACCTGTTCCACCCTTCACCCGCCGTACACAAAGCCTGTGAAGCAGGCCGTGTTTTTCCTCACACAGACACCGCGCTGATGATGCTCAAACATGTCGGGGAATCATTACAAAGGCAACGAAGTCAGCTGCTGCATCAAATACTTCATTTTTGGATTCAACATCCTGTTCTGGGTAAGGACGGTTTATCGCTTTAGCTTCTACGCCGCTCTCAAGTAGCCCAACGTCCCGCTAACACAGAACGTTTAGGGAACGTTAGTTTATGGTTCTCTAAAGACTAGTTCGAACCGAACCAAAAACTAACGTTTAGGGAACGTTCCCTCCGAGTTATAACGGCCCCTAAACGTTAAAAGGACCAACCAACTGTTACGTTCTCCTGCCGTTGCACTGTACATTTTTCAAGTAGCGCAATGACTACCCCAGTAGCACAGAACGTTTAGGGAACGTTAGTTTATGGTTCTCTAAAGGTTAGTTCGAAGCTAACCAAAAACTAACGTTTAGGGAACGTTCCCTCCGGTTTATAACGGCCCCTAAACGTTAAAAGGACCAACCAACTGTTACGTTCTCCTGCCGCGGCACTGTACATTTTTCAAGTAGCGCAACGGCTACCCACGTAGCAAAGAGCGTTTAGGGAACGTTATTTTATGGTTCTGTAAAGGTTAGTTCGAAGCAAACCACAAACTAACGTAAAGGGAACGTTCCCTCCGGGTTATAACGTTCGTAAACGTTACGAGAACCAACCAACTGTAACGGTGTACTGTTGTAACGGTACTGTTGGGTTGTTATCATCATGTCCACTTGCCAAGGCCCAATATTCATCGCATTTTATCGTTGTACCGCTGGCATTGAAGTTTTATGTTCAGCGTCATATCAATGCGCGCATGCATTATTGAGGTTATATTTGTCTAGTAATGTGTAATGTAAAGCTGCTGGGCAGTCCACAGCAGAGAGCTAATCGGCTTTCTGTAGTAATGACTGCTCAGCGTGTCAGCTTACATTCATATACACATGCACTGACAGCGGGACAAAGAGCAATAAATGTGTATCGTATACGTCAGAATATATTTAGACATGACGTAGCCTAATATGTTTTTAGAAGTGATGCCACTCATGTCAAATATAGTGGACAGCAGAGTGCTGTTGTTGACTGCACATATGTAATCTGAGTGAGCTGGAACAGTTTTACTACACTACTGCATAGGGCTGCACCTAACGAAGATTTTCATAGTTGATTAATCTGTGGATTATCCTCTAAAGCTGTTGTATAAAATGTCAAATGGTTAAAAGTATGGATCAGTTTTTCCCAAAGTCCCAAGATGACGTCCCCAAATGTCTTGTTTTGACCACAACTCAAAGATGTCAGTGTAGTGATGGACCAATTTTTATCGGCTGATGTATCAGGACGATATTTGCGTTTTTTGTTTGCGTCCTCTGGTGGACAGATTATGCAATGCCATCAACAACAGGGACGTTGTAGAGCGTCCTCTGGTGGACAGACTATGCAACACCATTACTAACAGGGACGTTGTAGAGCATCCTCTGGTGGACAGACTATGCAACGCTAACACTAACAGGGACGTTGTAGAGCGTCCTCTGGTGGACAGACTATGCAACGCCATCACCAACAGGGACGTTGTAGAGCGTCCTCTGGTGGACAGACTACGCAACGCCATCACCAACAGGGGCGTTGTAGAGCGTCCTCTGGTGGACAGACTATGCAACGCCATCACTAACAGGGACGTTGTAGAGCGTCCTCTGGTGGACAGACTATGCAACGCCATCACTAACAGGGACGTTGTAGAGCGTCCTCTGGTGGACAGACTATACAACGCCAAACCTCAACATGGTTGACCGTCCGTTTTATTTAACGTTTTAAATATTCATTAATCAGAATCATTTGTCATTTTAAATCTTTCTGATGACTGAATATTAAAAATATATATATATATATATATATACATACATATGTGAAAACCATACAACAGAGCTGTGATATCATCCTGGGAGAGGACAATATGAGATACATAAGGCTTAGCTCATGCACCATGCAAACATACCCCACATCAGTGGCCTCAGAGGAAATCTATTTGTATGTTTTTATAAATAACAATGTGTCAGACTGCCATCATGTCATGTTGCATTCCCCCCCCCCCCCCCCCCCCCCCCCCCCCCCCCCCCCCCCCCCCCCCCCCCCATGATTGACATGACTGTGGTGTATTGCAGCTCCTGGGCATGGCCTTAGTCGGAATTGGACTGTGGGCATGGAGTGAGAAGGTAAGAAGAGACCAAGTTATTCTTAGTGATTATGCAAAATTGAGATATCAAGTTGTAATACAATTTATATTTAATTCCTTTAAAAGCAAAAACTCAGAGAGGATTTTTTGTTTGATACGTTGTTGTTTTTGTGCTACTGCTTAACGCAAATTAAAGCTGCACTAATCAATAACTGTATATGAACAATGGATCAAATGACAGCTTTATAGCCTCTTTCAGCACATTGCTTCGGTTTTATGAGCTGTAACTAATTCATTACAGTTATCTAACAAACATAGTGTAGCATAGGGTTGGGCACTCCAGAGAAAATCAAATATCACTATATTTATTATCATATACCTCAATGTTGATGCTGGCAGGACTGTAGCTCGGTGGTTAGCACTTCTACCTCGCAGCCAGAAGGTTCTGGGTTTGAATCCAGGTCGGCCTGGGTCTTTCTTTGTGGAGTTTGCGTGGGTTTCCTCCGGGTGCTCCGGTTACTTCTTTCATCCCACCATAAAGACATGTATGCTAGGTAACTACAGTTGAAAATTAGCCAAATGGCTAACACTGGCGCTTTTACAGTAATGTTGATTAATGTGCATTTTCCTAATCAAATAAATAAATCTACCTCTAGTATTGGTGCTTCAACAAAATATAATTTACACAGGGCTATAAATTGAGAGTATATAAAATCTCATTTATAATAAATATAAATGTGAGTTATTGACCATGAAAGTAGTATAAAACTAGTGGTAGCAAGGTGGTGTTAGTTAAAACTAAAAGAAATCTGATAAAGGGACAAAAATGGTGTCTTGTGTAGTATTCTAGTCCCAAATAGGTCTAAAAATGTAATTACTCAAAGTGCACCTTATTAAACGCTAAACCCTCTTTGGGTTCTGCAGCAGCATTATTTCTCCTCTGAGGTGACTCGAGTTCCATCCTATTTGTGTGTCACTGCGACCCTTTTTACATGTTCTGCCCTGAAGAGACGCAGCTGCCTGGCTCACAGTGTGTGTTGTCCTCTGTCTCTCCCCTCCAGGGAGTCCTGTCCAACATCTCGTCCATCACAGACCTGGGGGGCCTGGACCCAGTCTGGCTCTTCATGGTGGTCGGGGGGGTCATGTTCATTCTGGGCTTTGCAGGATGCATTGGTGCACTGCGGGAGAACACGTTTCTACTAAAGTTTGTATGTTCCATGTAAAGGCCTCCAATTTGCGCATGACAGTGATGAATGATGGGGAAATCATTGTCATCATTTTCTGTCTTCCTGCTGTAGTTCTCTGTGTTCCTGGGAATAATTTTTTTCTTGGAGCTGACGACGGGAGTCCTGGCTTTTGTCTTCAAGGACTGGATTAAAGACCAGCTCAACCTGTTCATCAACAACAACATCCGGGCGTACCGCGACGACATCGATCTCCAAAACCTCATCGACTTCACTCAGGAATACGTACGTCGAAAAAGGAAAAAAAACAACATGTGCATTTACAATTGAACACCAATCTTCATTCTTAAAAATAATATTCACACAAATTCCACTAACGAGCTTCATCCAGAGCTTTTCAACCATATATCAGTCTTCTTCGGCAAATGGACTGGAAAAGAAATCAATACTCATCAAGTGGACCTCAATTAAAATGGATTTGTCGATTGTTAATTTGCAGTTCACAGATTTCATAATTGAAGCAACAGCATGAAATATTAAATACAAGTGGCGGCAAATAATTCCAAAAAGCTGCCCCTGGCCGCTCAAACACACGCTGTCTGATTGGGGCTTCTACTCCATACTTCTCTAGTGGAGGACTTTTATTTGTTATTTGCAGTTGGTCAAAGCTGCACCCCCTCTCTCTCTCCTCCTCGATAGCTATTGACTGAGAAATAAAACTCTCATTGCGGGACTGGCTCTAGAGGCTGGAATTCTGCCAAGGCAGAATTTCGGGAAAAGAGACGTCAGATACAGTATTAGTGGACCACTAATGTCTACAGACGTGCTCAAATTTGTTGGTACCCCTCCACAAAAAACGAAGAATGCACAATTTTCTCTGAAATAACTTGA
>NC_048425.1:17092953-17113414 GCF_013103735.1 Etheostoma cragini | reverse complement strand
TACCAACAAATGTGTCCAGGCCATTTTAGAATATCTTTGTAGAATAAGCAATAATTCATCTCTTTTCACAGCTTCTTTGCTTTATTCTATGACATACCAAAGGCATGCAAGTCTACATGATAAAATAGCTTTTAATTTCATCACTTTTCAGGAGGAATGAAGCATTATTTCAATGAGCTGTAAGGGTACCAACAAATTTGAGCACATCTGTATATAAAAGAGACTTCAGATACAGTTTAGGGGACCACTAAGGTCTATATAAAAGAGACTTCAGATACAGTTATGGGACCACTAAGGTCTATATAAAAGAGACTTCAGATACAGTTTAGGGGACCACTAAGGTCTATATAAAAGAGACTTCAGATACAGTATTAAGGGACCACTAAGGTCTATATAAAAGAGACTTCGGATACAGTATTAGGGACCACTAAGGTCTATATAAAAGAGACTTCAGATACAGTATTAGGGACCACTAAGGTCTATATAAAAGAGACTTCAGATACAGTATTAGGGGACCACTAAGGTCTATATAAAAGAGACTTCAGATACAGTATTAGGGGACCACTAAGGTCTATATAAAGAGACTTCAGATACAGTATTAGGGGACCACTAAGGTCTATGTAAAAGAGACTTCAGATACTGTATTAGGGACCACTAAGGTCTATATAAAAGAGTTTTTAGAGACAGCATTAGGGGACCACTAAGGTATACATAAAGAGACTTCAGATACAGTTTAGGGGACCACTAAGGTCTATATAAAAGAGACTTCAGATACAGTATTAGGGGACCACTAACGTCTATAATAAAGAGACTTCAGATACAGTATTAGGGACCACTAAGGTCTATATAAAAGAGACTTCAGATACAGTATTGGGGACCACTAAGGTCTATATAAAAGAGACTTCAGATACAGTACAATACAATTAATACAAATTTAAAAAATCTTCAAATAAATAAATGCTCCGTTGTAACCTTGGTTCTCCGGGTGAGGAGACTATCTCTCCAGCTGTAGGCTGCTCGGAGACGGGACCGTCATTCCACGCCAGCACAGGTGCTTCCAGCTGGTATGTTGTTTAAAACAACTCCTAGCTTTAGTTTTTTTCCAATCATAGCATCATGATAAATGAGGATTCACAGAAGTTAGTTTTCTGTTGCCAAAATAAGGTAAATCTGATAGGTGTTGCACTTGAAAAGCCACAAGCTCTCCTGATTGGATAAAGTAAAGGAAACCAATCAGATCCACTTGTGGTGGGTTTGAAGCCAAAATCTGGAATGCTAACAATAGAACCTTCTACATTTGTGTCCTCTCCGTGTGTCTTCAGTGGGAGTGCTGTGGTGCGTTTGGGGCAGACGACTGGAACCTGAACATCTATTTTAACTGTACTGATGGGAATCCCAGTCGGGAAAAGTGTGGAGTTCCCTTCTCCTGCTGCACCAAGGACCCAGCGGTAGGAGTCCCTCCCCGCATGCATGTTCACATTCACAGAGTTCTCCATGCACATGTGCTCCAGGGCCAGAACAACAGGGGCTCAGGGAACACTGTCAAACCTGAGGTAGCACACAAGGCCTGGCGAATTTGGACTTTGACTTTTTTCCCAATTTAACCCATTGTTAAACGCAGATATAGTGAGCATGCTGACATCAGAAACACTGCTGTGGCTCACGGTCTGCTGTAGACCTGGGCCCTATTTTAACGATCTTACGATTTTAATGGTGTGAAGCGCCCGGCACAGGTGCATTTAGGGTTGATGGTGGAAAAAAGGGTCCGTGCGCCAGGTGCATGGTTCAAAAGGGTTTTGGTTAGTGTCGTCATTAATCAGAGGTGTGTTCTGGGCGTAACATGCAATCAACCAATCAGTGGTCCTCTCTCATTCTCTTTAACAGCCAGGCTCGTTTGGACCTTGGCGCATTGCTTTTATGATTGCGTTATTGCACCCTCATATTTTTATGTTTAATCTTCTGTGTGTGTGTGTGTGTGTGTGTGTGTGTTTGCGTGGCAAGCATAGTTTGAGTGTGCTGTGCACAAGTCTAGGCCCATTTCACTAGTGCTTTGTTAAAAATAACATTGAAATTGACTTTAGACCAGGTTTTTGTTGGTCAATGACGCGATCACTTTCTGCTGCTGTAAGATAGCAATACGCCCAGAATTCACCTGAACACACCACCCTGTAAGACCAGCACGCCCATGGGCGCACAGACGGGCTTTATGCTGCAATTTGCTGGGTGCAAGATAGGGCTCTGGGTCTTGTTCAGTTGCTTACATCATTACGCTGATTGTAAATACGGTTTTCTTTCTGTCTCTAGGAGGATGTAATAAACACTCAGTGTGGATACGACATTCGAGCCAAACCAGTAAGTAACATTCGATTTTTCTCCCAGAGAGAGTAGCATTCAGCCAGTTTTGACAATTTGCTCTTTTTAGCAGAGCTTATTTTCTGCCTTGGTGTTGTTGGAAGTTGGGCTGGGCGATGTGGGGAAAATCAAATATCACGATAGTTTTGGCCAAATACCTCTATGGATACAAAACAATATTGTAGTGTTGACTACTGGTGCTTTGACAAAATATTTACACAATGAGATTTTTGATAAATAATCCTTAGTAATGCGGAAATGATGACTAAGTGTGTAAGTGCAAATAATATAGAATAGTTACAACAGTCTGGTAAGTTGAGAAAATGACATTACTTTATTGTAATGCAGCCTTTAAAACCAGGAGAAGACACCACTTATGTCATATAACGATATCCTAAATGTACTATCTAGTCCTATATCACGATATTGATATGATATTGATGTATTGCCCAGCTCTAGTTGGAAGGCAGTTTTTTTTTATTTATTTTTTTATAAATTAACACAAGTTAGGCTTCCGTTCTTTGTGCCAAACTAGGACACATCATGGAGCTATGTCTGCATTGGATGCATAGAAATGAAAGTGGTATCCTTTTATTTGACTATGTTTCCAGTCATTGTTCCTTTTTCATGTTTTCATTCAGACTGAATGAGTTTCCATTGCCTTTTTTTTTAATCTATGTTTTGAATACATTGGGTACAGTTTATTTAAACTACTAATTTCACTCTATTTCAGCATTATCTAAGTTTATTGAGATAGTTCTTATTTAAGCATTATCTTAGGATATGTATTAAGTGTGTAACGTTTTCACATCAATAGACGTCCGTTAAATTCAAGCCGTTGCCAAATGAGTTGCTACAAAGCGAATTAAGACTCTCGCCTCCACCTAACTCTCTCTGGGTTTCTCAGTATGACTATCTTCAGAAGATTATGGCGTCTGGAGACTTTCACACCCGGAAAACCGAGGGACGACAATGACCTCTTCTAAAGAGTCCGCGTTTTTTAATCCTCCTTGGCTACTAGCAACTGCATGGAGGTGGGGTAGGGGGTCGTGCGCAAACACGGAAGGCTTGTGTCATGTGGACGCGCCGAGAGTTTTGTTGCCATAACTTAGAATTCATCATGGGGGCGACAGAAACTACGCACTATAGCTTTAAGTGTTTTTATTTTTGAGCTTATCATTTTAAAGTCTTCTGTCTTGTTATGGAATAGGGGGTGTTTTTTATGTAGTGCATAAAAATGACAAATGAAGGAATCTTGAGTAAAACGTAAAGATGATTGATGACAGAAGGTTGTGTTGATCTCCCCCCCCCCCCCCAGGACTCGGAGCAAAAGGACTACATCAATGTGAAAGGCTGCGTGCCGCAGTTTGAGAAGTGGCTGCAGGACAACCTCACCTTGGTGGCGGGGATCTTTATCGGAGTTGCACTACTGCAGGCCAGACCCCATATTCAACCTTCAGAATGTTCCTAAACAAAACCCTAAAAGCATCATTCCATATTCTCATCTTTAATATAGTCTCATTTTGCCAATTGTTTCTTTCATCCACAGATTTTTGGGATTTGTTTGGCCCAAAACTTAGTGAGTGACATCGAAGCTGTGCAGGCGAGCTGGTGAGAAAATGATCTTTACTCCTTATACTTGAGTCCAGTGTCTCACCTGTCCTAATACAAACAGCATTGTTTTTGTGAAGCCCACTTCTCTTGATTTGCACCCATCTGTTCTGTCTTTTCCATTTCATGAGGCATTTCAGCTCTTTGTCATAGAGAAATGCTGGCCTATGTTGGAGACACACAATGGCCATATTTAAGATTTATAAAGTTCCAATTCAAAGTAAAAATTCTTGTCTGTGGCTTTCATCTTTTCAAGATTTGCTAATTTAGTTTGGCTTACAGTAGTTCCAGTAAGCAGTGCTCTGAATAATGGAAAGTGTGTTGGCATTAGCTGAGCTTCCTTCCATTCACACTTTTGTATGCACATTTGAAGTATCGCATTAGAAAAGCTCAATTGGAAACGGCAGGATTCTTTAAAACTTCCTTTTGCCTTTGTGAAAAAACGAGATGATGCTCTAAATAGGATTTTAAATCCTGTCACAGTAATAATTAACTCGCAGGACTGACCAGCTGTTTCCACTTCCTCCGTCTTCCCAGGCATTATGTTAATTTGTCTTTGTCTCCGGACAGCATGAAACATGGCCAAAACTAGCTGACTTGAACCAAATTCCAGACAACCTCTTTCCATGTTCCTCTCTTAATGGTCAAAAGCAACTTGTTTTGTTTCCAGTTAGCGACCTCTTCCATCGAACCAGTTAATGGAATCCTGCCTCACTGCAACATTTCAAAGGTTGCTTAAAATTTGCTTAAAGGGTAACTAGCGTCTTTTTCAGCTTGGACCCTATTTTCCCGTGTTTTCATGTCAACCTCCGACATCAATCCAGTATAAGAGAGATCGCTGCAGTCGGCAGCAGCGAAATAAGCTACAATGTTAAGTTAATCGGACAATTGTCCAGCTTTTATTTAACCTCACAAAAGTGCTTGTTTTGATGCTGACAGGCTCAGATTAATATTCTAAGTGTCTGACAACATTATGGAAAGGATTTCAATGGAGGTTGACCTTTCTGTTAAACCGTAAGATCCTTTTTTAAAACATAAAAACTTCCACAAAATTGCCTTTGTTAAACCCACCAGACTCCATATAAATAAACAGACACATTTGGCTTTGTAAATACATTTCATTCAATGTCTACAGAAACAACATGAAACTATGAAAAGACATTTTTGGTTGTCTTTCCACTTTTCCAACCATCACAACTCTAGTTTTGGTTGAAATAAACGCATAGTTTACCGATTTACATGTGAAAATCTGTTACACGCTAAAAGTATTTCTTTTTTAAATGGAGTCTGGTGGGTTTAGCCCTAGCGCCTTCAGAGCTGTATCTGGTTTAAAAAAAAAAGGTCTCCACTAAGCTTTACCATCACAATGCCAAAACTCACCTCATTCTTCCTCCTCCATGCTTCGTCAGGGTGCCCCCTCCTTTCTCCATGCGTCGCCTCCCACCACACTCCAGCAAGAAAGCATCGGCGTACTACTCATGAGCCAGAGAAACACATGCGCTGTGTGTGTGTCTGTAGCCGGTGGGTGTGATGGATCCATTTGGTCGCTGTTGTGTCTTGAGCTTTGCTGTAGTTGGGTAGATGATCTCTGTTTAGTGTTGTGTTCCATTTCCGGTCTGAATCTGTAAACTTGGAGCTGCTAGGTATTTATTCGACCCTTACAGTGTTCTATGGAGGCAAAAGTGAGCCACTGGAGTCAGTTTTTGACCCTTGTGTTGTCCTTCCGGGTCAAAAACGGACAAAAAATGAATTTTTCATCCCATCATCCAAATTCGACCTGAGGACAACAGGAGGGTTAATTGTGTCGATTACTGAATTGATAAATATAAACCGGATTATAACATTTCCGCTTCCTGAAAAGCATTGCCTCCACAGTGGTGACCCCATGCTGCACTGATGGGTATATCTACACAAAATCAACCATTATACAACCCCACCTTCTCTATCAAACATAACCGCCTTCCTCTCCATAACTAATCAATAATTAACTAATCACATTCAACTCAGCAACCAATTTTACAATAACTCGCTCTCTCATGGGTGGGCCAAATTCTCTGGGCGGGCAAGGCAGAGTAAGGAGTGTTAACCTTGCCCCTTATGACCTCATAAGCCCATCTGAGCTTTCATGTTCTCTGTCAGCATTTTAACCGTGTTTAATCCAGTTACTACAGTAGCTAACGGTACGCTAACGTAACGTTTGCTGCTGCCAAGCGTAACGTGTTATTAGTGTTTACAACAAGACATGCAGCAATGTCCCTGTTGTCCCTGACCTGGGCACCGCAGCTCAAATGCTGTGTTGTGCATAAATGTTGTGTTGAAATTATATAGAGACAACCGAATAAAGTATAATAAAATAGTAACATGCCTAAGGACTACGGTCTGTTGGAAGTAGCATTGATCACTTTGGGGCGGGGGATACATTTTGTCCCCACACAGGAATAAAAATTAATTCAGCAGAGACTGGGATTTGTAGACCAGAAAGGGGGAAATCATTTTCATTTTTAACCTGGACTATGTTTTTGGGTCTAAGTGACTGATGGGAACAACAATCTTTGACATCGGTCCAGTATTAATAGAGATTTCTGCAGTCGGCAGCTGAGAAACAAGCTACAATGTTAAGTTAATATGACCTTTGGCCAGCTTGTATTTCCTTATACCAATAGGACTGGAATAGTTTTCATTCGCATTTAGACCTGTCACGCTAGAGGCGTTTCCTATGGTGTCGTAACCGACGCAGTGTCTCGTTCCCCTATTTCGGGGCACAAGGGTTACATACGTAACCCGAGACGATATCTGCAGTCGACAGCGGAGAAACAAGCTACAATTTAAGTTAATGGGACAATTGTCCAGCTTGGACATTTACCTTCACAAAGTGCTTGTTTTGCCCCGGGCAGACTCAGATCAATATTCTAAGTGTGTGACAACATTATGGAAAGGATTTCTAAGTAGTAGTAGTAGACTCCGTGTAAATTATCAGTAATTTTAGCATTGTAAAATACACTTCCTTCAAAGTCGACAAAAACAACATAAAATTATGAAAATACGCTTTGGGGTTGTCTTTCCACTTTTCCAACCATCACAACTTTAGTTTTGGTTGAAATAAAAACAAAGTTTACTGATTTACATATAAAAAAAATGTTTGCTCTTTACACACTATTAAAGTATTATTTCTTTAGCTAGGAGTCTGGTGGGTTTAGCCCTAGCGACTTCAGAGCTGTTATACAGAAATGTCTTAAAGAGGTGTTAAAGGTCAGTCTCTGAAGGGATCCTTTCCATAATGTTGTCAGACACTTAGAATATAAATCGGAGTCTGTCAGTGGCAAAACAAGCACTTTGTGAAGGTAAATACAAGCTGGACAATAATCCTATTCATTTATATTCTAGCTTGTTTCTCTACTGCCGACTGCAGAGATCTCTCTTATACTGGACCGAGGTCAAAGATTGTTGTTCCCATCAGTCACTTAGACACCAAAACATGACAACATAGGGTCCAGGTTAAAAAAGAGGTAGTTGCCCTTTAACCACTGCTTAAATTGAAAGCTGTTTCTGGATCCTTCTTTTCAAATACACATTTATTCTTTCAAAACTCCAAAGTCAAACAGACAAAGCAGGACACTTTGGTGCAGAGAAGGGACAGTTCAAGGACATTTCTAGCTGAACCGTAAACAGAAGAAACTGTCAAATCTACACCTTTGGGAATTTAACCCTCCTGGTGTCTTTGGGTCAAATTGGACCCCTTTCCAAAAAGTTTTTATATTAGAAATTAGTTTTTTGTTTTTCAATCAAATTTTCCAAAAAAGTAACGTGGATGGTTCCCGACAAGGCTCCTCACAAGTTAATCAGTTCACTACTTTCATTGAATTTGTGTTTTTTTGTCAATTTGATAGCATTTTGGAGAAAAATAATTGGTAAAAGAACTTTAAAAGTGTGATTAAAAAGAGAGATAAATGTCAAAAGTGACTAAAATGGGCAAAAATGTCAAAAGTGGCCTATGTAAAAATTAAAAAATTTGGGGGGGGGGACACACAAAAAATTCAAAAGGCTCAGCAAAAGATGTCAAACGTTGAAAAAGTGACAAAATCACAAAGACACAAAAGGGTCAACAAGGAACCTCGATTAAAGGGTTTTCATTTTAAATTCCCAGGTCGGCAGGAAGACAACTCGAGGGTCGAGGTAGTGTTGGAGTGAAGCGAGTGAAAAGCTGTTCGAACACATTTGAGTCTTTAAAGCACGTAGGTCAGAGACAAATGAGAAAAGACGTCCATGTTGATGCTTCTCCTACATGTAGAGTTGGACTGGTCCGCATCCACCGTCATGTTGTCCAACTAAAGACACTTTTCCTTGTCTTTTGTCAGCCTGTAACCCTAAGTCTTCTCTTTCCAGCCTTTAGTCTAGACCTTTGCAGGACATTGTTTCCCAAGCACTCCCAACCTAACCCTTAACTTCTCCGTCCTCAACTTTTATTTAGCAAATTGTACGACCGACACAGGGATGTTGGAGCTTTGCTAATACGCAAATGATTTCAAGGCTTTCTAATGAATTTAGCTTTCTGTCTCCTGTCTTCCAGTTTCTTTACCTGATGCTGAAGCAGCATTTCGATCCTAACAGGTAACCTTTTATTCAGTGGTGGAATGTAACTAAGTACATTTACTCAAGTACTGCACTTTCAGCCTAGACCCTATTTTCTTGTTTTATAGTGTGACTGATGGGAACAACAATCTTTGACATGGGTCCAGTGTTAAGAGAGATCTCTGCAGTCGGCAGAGTAGAAACAAGCTACAATGTTAAGTTAATTGGACAATTGTCCAGCTTGTATTTACCTTTACTAAAGTGCTCGTTTAGCTGCTGGCAGACTCAGATTAATATTTTAAGTGTCTGACAACATTATGGAAAGGATTTCTAAGGAGGTTGACCTTTCTGTTAAACAGTAAGATTATTATTTTAAACCTAAAAACATCTGCAAAATTATGTTCGCTAAAGCCACCAGACTCCATGTAAATTATCAGTAATTTTAGCATCGTAAAATACACTTCATTCAAAGTCTACAGAAAATAAATAAAACTATAAAATGCTGTTTGGGGTTGTCTTTCCACTTTTCCAACCATCACAACTTTAGTTTTGGTAGAAATGAACACATAGTTTACCAAATAACTTGTGAAAATATGTTTACGCTACACACGCTAAAAGTATTGCTTTTTTGAATGGAGTCTGGTGGGTTTAGTGCTAGTGAATTCAGAGCGGTTTCTGGTGTCTTAAAAGTCTTATCAATGAAGGGATCCTTTCCATAATGTTGTCAGACTCTTAGAATATTAATCTGAGTCTGTCAGCGGCAAAACGAGCACTTTAGTGAAAGGTAAATACAAGCTGGACAATTGTCCTAATAACTTACATTGTAGCTTGTTTCTCCAGTGCCGACTGCAGAGATCTCTCCTATACTGGTCACAGATTGTTGTTCCCATCAGTCACTTAGACACAAACACATAGGAACATAGTCCTAGAGTCCAGGTTGAAAAAAAGTGGTTATTACCCTTTAAGTATAAATGTGGACGTACGTGTACTTTACTTGAGTCTTTTTTTTTCGTGCCACTTTCTACATTTCAGAGAGAAATATTCAAATTTTTACTCCACTACCCTCACCCGACAACTTTAGTTACTTTACAGATTGAGATTTTTTTACACACAAAACACATTGTAGTATAAAATCTGAAGTAACCTAGCAACAACATAACGCCCTACAGGTCCAGCTGAGATGATGAGATCATTAAACACACAGCTGATCGGATCCTTTCCACTTTCTACCATGGGAGGATTGTTCTTCATTGAGTACTTTTAATACTTAAAGTACATTTTGATGACACCCACATACTTTTACTTAAGTAACATTTTTACAGCGTGGTATCAGTACTTCTAGCTAAGTAAAGGATCTGAGTACTTCCACCGCTGCCTTTCCTTAATGAAATTTGAATCTGATGTAGATCAGTATTGCATTTAAATGAAAAGAATGTTAATGCGATTGTCTCATTTTGCGTTGTCAGCACGGGGTCTTTGAACGCGCCTCCTTGAACACATCGTCCACGGAGCAGTCGGAGGACCACATCAATCACCCGCACCATTCTGCTCACTGAACCAGCACCTTCTTTTCAAGGCACTAATATGTGAAATGCTCTGTACATAACACTGTGTGAATTGTGTAATAAGAGAGTTGTTACAGAGGACGGTTAAACGTGCACTACATGCAGGTTGTCCCAGTGCTCCGGTTTTTCTAGCCACGTGTAGAGAGTAGGAGTTTTGATACATCTTTTTGATATTAGATCGGTATTTTTCACTGTGGAAATAACACTCCATTGCTAAAACCCGTCATGTAGGACTGTAAAGCATAGCTGTGCAGAAGAAACTAAGGATTTGCACTCAGTGGCTTCCGAGATCGGCTGAATATTCTCTAGATACTAACTCATCCCGCATTAAAGTGGAAATGAGTACAAATTACTCCAATTATTTAGCACACTGAGTTACTAATGGACCAAGGGCCCGGCTAATTTAGAGATATTGAAAAACCGTTATTGGTTGCTAAAATGTTTCCTACTCTCAATACTGACCATGAAGTAATCCCTTTGTAGCGCTCTCTCTCTCTCTCTCTCTCTCTCTCTCTCTCTCTCTGTGTTTAACCAACGCTTTCCAGAGTCGGGAGCTGAAGGTAAAATCGGGCTGTAACGGTCAGACTGAGCCAAACTAAGGCGTTGTCCTGACAACGCGTTTGGTCCCAGCAGCTAAATATTAGGTTAAAAAACACTTACCCTAACACGTGACTTTAGTTTTCCTTAGGCGCTTGTTGTGTTAAAGCCACGGAATTTTAGAAGATACAAGCGATTCTGCAAACGGGCTGCTAGAGGGATTTAGTGTGGACCACTTCAGACAGGAGGAAGGATCAGGACCAATAACTTGAGTACGCTTGAAAAATCCAAACTACTCTTTTAAATGAAAAATGGGTCAATTGTGTTTATATTTCTTATAAAAAGGAATGGAATAAGCAAAGTTTTCCAGTCTATCTCTACTGAAATTAAGGTCTGAAAATCTGTCCTATCAGGATACAAACTCCTTCCAAAATAGTTTTAAGCTCTGGATAAGAATATGGCTGACCCACATATGACTGTTGGAACCCCGCTGTTATTTCATATTTCGGTTGTAACCGTTGCCAAGGAGGTTATGTTTTACTTACCAGGTTTACACAGTTTGGTGTTATTTTCATATTCATTTCTGCAGCCATGAAAACCGACCCGGCGTGTGTGTCCAGTGGTTGTCTTTCACTGCGTGTGTTTTGTGGCACATCTGATCAGTATATACATTATTGAATGAACAACTTTAAATCCATTGTGGATGGACAGCGCTGAGATGATTATATTTTTTATCTGTGTTTCTTTTGGTTTATTTGCTCAAAGCATGGATCACTTGTTTAGTTTCGCAAAGTATTTGCAGTATTCTTTCAGTTCAGACTGACGTCGTGGAACTCGTACACTGACTTGTCGTCGTGTTAAGCTACTTAAAAAGGGATAACGTGTTTTTGATACTAAATATTATTGTGCATTTAATTTGGTTTTATAACTTCTGGTGTATTGGACGGAGGACACGTTACTACTGCAGCCGATTTGTCACATGTAGAATGCTCTGCGGTGTACTACTTTATTACCTGTACCACTTGTTCAGACTGTTTAGATGATCACAGTTTATCCCACAAACATTGTAATGTAACTACCTCCTAATCTCCTTGTTTTGTCCTGTTCAAATTGGACTGATTTTAATATCAAGTAAAATCAATTAAGGTGAAGAAAAAGTTTTTTTTTGCATTCTTGAGTGACATTTGTTGTCCAGATTCAAGAGCTCTGAGTTGTTTAGGCATCTCACTTCCCACACATCATCTGTCAGTGTTCCCAGACATCTTTGCTGTCTGTCGCTGCTGACAGAAACTAGTCTTAAGTGTGTTTTTCTGTTGCTGTATATCTGAAATCCAAACTATCAGTTGAATGTGGGGAAATTTTTAATCTGTAATTTATTATCCAGATTCAAAATTCAGTGTATGAGAACAGGTCCTTCTACTCCAGCAGGAACTCTGATCTACTGCACGTCCTGCTATCGCTCCGCTAACGCAGATTGGAGAGAAATGGACAAAATGGAGGAATCAAGCAGTACGGAACACCAAACCATCTGAAAAGCAGTTTTATTTCAACCTATTTTGACCCAATGCTACTGTAAATGAAATTCAATTGCGATCAGTTTAAAGAAATGCCGATAAACCAGAGCAGGTTTTTTTCTTCCATCCCGGAATACTGTGTGGACTATCCAGACCCTCCTCCGCAGCGCACAGTCAACAAAATCAAGCACCGGCTCCACCTTGCTCCGGCCACTGGAAACCGAGGTTAAGGGTCACTCGCAAACTTTATAAATGTACAGAGATGAGAGAAAAGGGAGAAACTGGAGAAAAATAACAAATAGAGTATAGTGAATTCCATGCTAGCATCCTAATAAAGTCCCCTTGGCCTTTGGAATTAAAATAGCCAAACACACCGTTACTTCTGGATTTCTTTTCATTTTTGCTACCCAGATTTTTCTTTGTTGTAAACACCTTTGTATCCTGTTACATGTACGAACAAAGAGATATATATATATAGCGACGTCGCTTTTTGATCCTTCGATGTCGGCTCTTCCTATCATTGTGAAGCAGAATTCACCAAGCGTTGGATTGTTCACCCACTAATAGGGAACGTGAGCTGGGATTAGATCGTCGTGAGACAGGTTAGTTTTACCCTATATATATATATAGAATGTTTGTGGGGAGGGCAGCAGCTGTGTTGTAGATGCTGAGGTGCATGATGCCATATTTGGCAAAACACAAATATAAGTATATACGATTATGTATCAACTCAAAGAAGCCGATTGTGTGAACAGAAGTCGGTATTTGACGTCAGTGAGCTACTGTGGGAATAATGACATCAGCCATCACCAGCGATCATCTTTTAATTATCTGCTGAGTTACAGTCCTCCAAATGTACAACTCATGACATTTACAACACTTAAGTTTATAGTATTTTACGCAGTTACTATGGATACATCTCCACAGGCATGTGTCTTTAGAAGAGCACAAATCTGATAAATAACCATTCATACCTTTAAAAAAAGAAAAAAAGAAATCGCGTGGGCCCAGACCAGGAAACACACCGTGGCATGTTGACAGAGTACAGTGTTGGACATGTGCATGTTAGCAGAAACCCCCCGACTAGAAGAACCAGCTGTCATCGTAAAGAGAGACCCGTTGTGTCCGCATTCAGTTACCTGTTCTCACAAGACCCCGGACTTTGCTCCACAACACACACATACAAACTGTACACACACATATGAACGGTGACTGCTTTATTATGTACACTATTGTGCGTTACAACCGAATTACACCGAGTCTTTGTATTTGTAGTACTCCGGTCTAAGTTCTGAATTCTTAGCCTCATTCACTTTGACTGAAACTTATGGATTCATGGATTACTCCATCTCAACTGTCCAAAAATATGAAATATTATCTTCGATTGATAGTTTCTTGAGTTTGTCCACAGTGCTACAAAAACAAGAATTGTATCTGTTCGCAAAGGGTAAAACAGAGTAGGCGTACTGCCATGCTCCGATTGGATTGATGTTAGATAGACAATCTTCTTAGGAACCTATAAAACGGGTGCAAAGTAACAAAGCTTGATCAAAAACACGACTCAATTGGATTAAGATTTTGTGAAAACGACATCCTGCGCCATCTTTGATTTTACACGCTTGGTTTTGACTTTGATCAAAGATCTTTACTCCGCACCCAGGTTAAACTCGTTAAATCCCCATCCTTATTTTTTGGTCTGGACTTCAACTCGGCAGCACTCAGTCTCGGCGCTCACTGGACTCGACCTACGAAGGTAGACGTGACTACAACCCTGCTCTCCACTATGTTTGAATCACCTAGCTTTTAGGTGGAGACTGAAGGAGCCTCTAACATCACTTTATAGCTGTTGGAGCGGGGGGGGGTGTTTGGACAACTGTTGAATTCAGAAAAATCTGATAAAATCTCCAGATCAACGTCTGGAAAAAGAATGGAGGTGTCAGTGGAGCAGAGTGGGCTGTACGTTGGGCTATGCGAGCACTAGAGGTAAAATGAACACTGTCACACCTTCAACAGGACTACAACATGCACAGTCAATTTCTACTTGAGCTACATGGGACACGACTGGGCACACCATGGATGCCTGCTTTTCTCTAAAAATGGGAAAAAAAAGAAATCACAACAGGAAGTTTTTTTTGTTCTTTTGTGCACATTTTTCACTGGTGGGCTACCGGCGGATGGTCTCACAGCTATGGTCGTATAAGAGTGTCGCCTCTTATCTATTGCGTTACGTTGTTTCTGGCGCCTCAGCTCCTGGGGAGCTACTTGTAGCAGAAGATGCATGCACAAGTAGAGTTGGGGCCCAGGGTTAGACTGACGTAGACGGACCAGTAAGTCAACGGCGTCCACCTCGGCACAAATCCCTCCGTTGACCATTTCAGGGTGGAGGTTTGCAAAGCCTGATGTGGACCCGGCCTCCCCCTGCCTAAAGGACCTGCTACCCCACCTAAATACATCTCATTCTTATGGGTTTCGGAGGATCAAGGATCTCACCCAATCAAGGATCTCATTTTTTGTAATACATATTCAAAATGTAATTTCTAATTTGTATATAAGCGCATGGGATTGGCTTTCCAAATCAACATCAGTCTAACCCTGGTGGAGATGGGCGGGGCTAAGGGTTGGGGGCCGAGACATGACTATGGCTGGCTGGCAGTTAACGCGACATGGAACCTTGGCACATGACGATGGGGCACTGGTGTGTGTGTGTGGTGGTGGGGGGGGGGGGGGGGGGGGGGGGGGGGGGGGGGGGAGCAGTCATGAGGTGTCATTAGGTGATCAGATGGTCAGGCAGGCATTTGGGTGGGTGTGTAGGTGGGTGGGGTTGGACACAGTCATTTAGCTCTGGGCGGTTAGTCGCTGCTCCGTGAGCGACGCCTGGTGCGATACCGTTTTGTTTTCGTGGGCCCGCAGCTTGGACACCACGTCGATGAACGCCAGGCTCTGGACCTCTTTGTGGAGAGGCTCTAAAAAGAGAGGGGGACCGTTATTGGACAAAGACACAAAGACAATGGCAGCGCCTTTCTTCCTTTCCACAGAGACAGAGCTCAACGCGTCATACTCCACGTGGCCATAAGCCACGCCCACCGGAGGGAAACAACCGGCGCCACAATATGCTAACAGAGCTAAAACGCTAAATCAACGCACGTTCAAGCGATTTTAAGCCTCACCTGAGCCCATGACTGAACATATGAGGATCATAGAGTTGTATTTGATCTCTGGGGCACTCCTCTCGTCCGACAGCAGCTTGTGAAGCACCGACACCAGGTCGGCTCCGACAAAGTCCTTCTCAGCCGCAACTGAAATCCACAAAAAGAGTCTCAATGTGTTACCATGGTAAATATCACAACCGATATATATATTAAAAATCCGATATTCCAATATATTAGCCGATATACATAAATTCATTTTTACTCTTACCCAAATCCAGCGCTGCTATGAGACCCAAAGCCACCAGTGCTTCATTCTGCATTATCATGTGCTCACTAGTTGCCATGGTCACTAAGTGCTTGACTCCTCCTCCCTGGATGACAGATTTGACGACTTCCTGAAAAATATATCCCTTTGATGAAATCAGATCCGAGTACTGTGTTTTTGGTTGAGTTATTGTTTAACATGCGATCGACTAAGCACATTTAATCGAATGCCCATCCCCAATAAGGATTCATGAAAATGTCTTCTTGGTGGACATCTGAGATAATGATATCCTTGGAAAGTAACACTGAATCCAAAACTATGTATATCATATCCGTGTTTTCATATGGGACTGAGTTATGATTCCAAGTAGTAGGCATTTTGAGGTAAATTGTGACAATCTGTTGCTTTTTCAAGCATATGTAACTGCTGACTGTGATGGTTTGGGGTCAAAACAAGAGCCAAGCTGCCCCCCCCACCTCCCCTTCAACACAGTTTGAAAGCCTCTGGTTTAAACCAACCATGGACAGTCCAAGAAAGATTAACACTTAGCTTACTAAAGACCTGGAGAGTGTTGCGACTAACCTTGGACTTGCTGTGTCGAATGAGGGCCGACAGGAGCCTGTTGGACTCCCCCATCACCCCTGCATGATCTTTGGCTTCGCACCACTCCACTAGCCTCTCCACCAGTTTCCCATTGGTTCCCAGCTGGTCCGCGGCTTCAGCTGAAACGACAGACGCACCACACACGATTCCTGTCATTTGTTCTGATGTTGCCAAAGTACGGTTAAAGAATTCTTGATTCTTTGTGCCCAAATAAGTCTATATCGATGAAGTTTCATCTTAAAGTGTTAACCAGATCACGTTATTCTGCCATCCCAGAATGGTGTGTGGACTTGCCAGACCCTGGCTGGAAAGTCTGGAAATGCAAGACTTTTCCCAAATATATCTAACTGCATTTCAAGTGTCATTCTCTGAAGGTGCGGTAACTCTCTAGCCGCCTCTCCGGCAGCTCTGCAAATTCATTCTGAATCGTCTATTTTACAAATACTAGTGCTTTTTGTAGTTGACATTGGAGGGAGATGGCACATGGCAACAATTCCCTCATCAGGATCGGTCCATCCACTTGCCGGTCTCCAGTCGACCCTGGCTAGCTAGCTGGCCCGCCAAGTTTTCAAATGTAAACATCAGAGTTAACACCGAGGAAAAAGTGGAGAAGATGAGCTCAAGATAGCAAGAGTAAAGAAGACGGCTATCATCTACGACTTATTTTTGTGTGTGTGTCGATCCGGATTTGTACCTCGTACGAGCTAACGTGACAAATCAACTGATGTGTCTGTAACGTGAGTACTGACCACGTTTTGAGAAGATACACCTCCGAATTTAGAACAGTCTATTATGTGTTGTCCGAGTGGACACATTTGCTGTGGTAATGTTCATGGATTCAAATATAAATCTCTACCTTGTGTATCGATGAGCATGCGTAACGTCCCCAGGAGTTTAAACTGGACTGGAGGCATCTCTGATTGCAAAAACTTCAACACCACGTCCGCTACTCCAGCTGACAGCATCTTGGATTTGTTTACCACTGGAGAGAGGAAACGAGGTACATTAAAACACGACTTTCATTGATTATCATACAGTGTTTCCTCTGGGAAGTATTTCACAGAGGGGGTGAAAGGGTTAACGTTAGGTTAGGATTTTATAATTTAGCATGGGTGCACTAGCTACAGCATTAAAACATAGTGCAGGTGTTATGGTTCCTAAGAGTTATTTTTCAGTCTTTGGACCAGGATAAAACCTGCAAACAGTCCATTCAGCTCGACAGATATCAGCCATAGCTGGTGAACAATGACAGATACATAACACATTTTGCAATGTGAATGTCAGATCACACCTTTTATTTCATATTTGTATCATATTTGCTCAAACTGTCACTATATCCTGACGGTACAACATGAGAAAGATCCTCTATGATGTAATGTCTGGCCGGAGATGTACTGTCCTTCCTGAGAAGTACTGGTTTAACTAAAAATAGAGTTTATTTGACTTAAACATGGGCAGATGGCAACCCTCAAAATTCAAAGCAGTCCCTTTACTAGTGTTTATATGCTATTACATATCAAATATACTTAACTAAAGAGTATATTATATTATGTTATGTTTAATAAATATTAGGGCTGTCAATCGGTAACATTTTTAATCCTGATTAATTGCATGATTGTCACAATTGACTCGAGTCCTAGTTACATTTTTTATCGCAAATAATCACATTTTTGTATTTGGCATCTGTTATAAATGTCCTTTAAAAAGGCATATTTCTTCAAGTTTTGATGCTTAAGTGATATTTGAGACTGCTCCAGTGGTAACTCATGTCACATCGACAGCACAATACCCTTTCTTTATCTATTTTAGCTGAAAGGGCTATGTTTCTGCTAGCCATCCAACCATCATGGATGCAATATAGAGGTAAAAAGAGGTTAAGACCCTCTCCTGTTCCACCGCTTCGTCTCTGTCAGAACAATAGGTATTTGAGTACATTGAAGTACAATGTAACCCTATCCCACCCAGTCACACTCGGGTCCAGTCATGCCTTAGTAACTAGGAACCAAATAGACCTTTAAAGACCTCTAGATGACGTGATGTGTGTGTGTGAGTAAGTGATGCAGCGGCTCACCGGGTATGGCCAGGTTCCGCAGGGCGCTCAGCGCTGCGTGTTGAACGGTGACATTGCCTTCCTCAACGTGCCGATCCAGCAGCTCCAGAAGCTTCTGCACAATCCCAGTGTCCACCATGTGGATGCAATTCCCATCTGCACATTAAGAAGGAAAGGCAACAAAAGCACATACCTTCATGTTGTGTCAGATACTCAATAGGGTAGGGTCCTACGGTTCAATTACTGTTATTAGTTATTAATGCCGGAACATATTATATAACATATATAACGGTAGATATGTTCTCAGTAAGTCATTAAGTGTACATATATGTATAAATACCTTGAAACAGATAGATCATCTTAAATGTACTTTTTGTCCACTATAATTTACATTTCCCAAAGCACATCACTGCCTCAGCTGACGAGATCAAACTGGACAAGTACCACTTTGAATACGTTTAGGATACAATGCATATCAAATATATTTATTTGTTGTACTACTGTCATTTTGGTGCTGCAATGTCCCACTTTAACAGGGATGATAAAATCATCTTTCATCTGGTAGTTTCCGTCTCCCCCAAGAGGAATTCTAAGTTATGAAAACAAAACTGTTGGCGCGTCCACATGATACAAGCCTTGCGGAACTCCACACAGTTGCTAGTAGCCAAGGAGGACACGCAGGATTCAAAAGACATGGAAATTATCTGCACTTAATTTTCTGCGTTTAAGTTGCCGGACAACACTATTTTCAAAACATAGCTTTACTGAGAAACGCAGAGATAGTTCCAGTGTTCATTCCAGTGTGGACCTGATCTCTTAATTAGCTCAAGCAACTCATTTGGCAAAGGCCTGAATGTAAGGGCTTTAACCTTGCATCCATGGGAAGCTAAACTTACCGTTGCGAGCAAAATTAGCAATGGCCAGAGCCCCAGCGAGCTGCAGCTGATGGTTATGGGATGGTATCCAGGACAGGACCCTCTGGAAGACGCTGCCCTTTCCTCCCTCAAACAGCTTCTGCATGGACTCATCTACACATCACAAGGAAGACCGGTTACTGCACAATGCTCGTCAATACGCCACATGCCTATTCCTGACTCAACTTTTGTAATTAAGAAAAACTCTCTTCATATGTTTGACACCTTAATTGTAGGATTTATCAAGACACACAACGATGGTTAATGTATTGTATTACATGCACTTGAGTATTTATGTTATGCCTTCTGATTTAAGGACATGTATTATTTATTCTTCCCACTCTTCAAATGTGCACGTGGCACCTATTTACCTGTTCATTCCTTTTAATTAAATGTATTATTATTGTTCAGCTTATATGGTAGTATGCCAAAATGATAGTGGCTTCTTTTCCACATGAGATAACTTCACCCCCTCCGTTAATGCAGTTTTACAGCCTGGAGAGTAAGATTGAGATTAAATAGGCTACTTCCATTTCAACCATCGGGAGAATAAATGCGGTTTAGCTGGCTCACATGTGTGAGATACATGTATAGCAGCTGTGGATGAGAGGGGAGTTGAATACTGGGTGCAAAAGGTGTTTTGGGCCTTTTGATTTTCTTTTTCCTAAAAAAATCCTCTATGCAAGAGAAACCCTGAGCACAGATAGCGATAGGCACGTTTCTCTAGCATAGTGCTCACATTGTTTTGAAGCAAAGGCTGGTGGTCGTACTGTAAAAGTACTTGTAGCAAATTAAAACTTGCAAATCAAATCTATTTTATTAAAATGAAAAATTTACATATTTAAGCAGCCAGTTGGGCTTATATGAGTAGGGGGCAGTTTGGACGGCGGCCAGCACTTATGGAGAGCTCTGAATATAGCATTTCATCTAAACCTGGCACTGGAAATTCTGTTAGAAACTGCACATTACATTCAGGGTCTGTGTAGGAACCTTCTTCCAGACTAGAGGCAGTGTCCAGTTTGTATATTTTTAACCATGTTAAGGTCTATTTCACTGCAATATTATTATTTACATAAAAGGTTGAATTGTTAATACTCAACATCAGTGCTGGACAGAAGACTGTGGGCTTTTAGGGTTATGGACATGTGGAAGTTATAACTCACAATATCATGACCTTTTTTTGTTGTTGCACAGTCTGAACTAAACCATTCAGCATCAACCATATGCTTCAACCATATTCTTCTCATTTTCCAGTTCATACAGTGGTGTGAAAAAGTGTTTGCCCCCTTCCTCATTTCCTGTTCCTTTGCATGTTTGTCACACTTAAGTGTT
>NC_048425.1:17070027-17092853 GCF_013103735.1 Etheostoma cragini | reverse complement strand
AGCAGTGGTTTTCTCCTTGGAACTCTGCCATGCAGGCCATTTTTGCCCAGTCTTTTCCTGATGGTGGAGGCATGAACAATGACCTTAACTGAGGCAAGTGAGGCCTACAGTTCTTTTGACGGTGTTTTGGGGTCTTTTGTGACCTCTTGGATGAGTCGTCGCTGCGCTATTGGGGTAATTTTGGGCGGCCGGCCACTCCTGGGAAGGTTCACCACTGTTCCATGTCTTCGTCATTTGTGGATAATGGCTCTCACTGTGGTTTGCTGGATTACCAAAGCTTTGGAAATGGCTTTATAACCCTTTCCAGAGTGATAGATCTCAATTACTTTCTTTCTCAATTGTTCCTGAATTTCTTTGGGTCTCGGCATGATGTGTAGCTTTTAAGGATCTTCTGGTGGACCTTACTGTGTCAAGCAGCTCCTATTTAAGTGATGCCTTGATTGTGAACAGGTGTGGCAATAATCAGGCCTGGGTGCTGCTAGAGAAATTGAACTCAGGTGTGGAGAACCACAGTTATAGTATGTTTTAACAAGGGGGGCAATCACTTTTTCACACAGGGCCATGATGGTTTGGATTTTTTTTCACCTTTAATAATAAATACCTTCATTTACAAATTGCATTTTGTGTTTACTTGTGTTGTCCTTGACTATTGTTTAAATTGGTTTGATGTTCCAAAACACTTAAGTGTGACAAACATGCAAAGGAACAGGAAATGAGGAAGGGGGCAAATACTTTTTCACACCACTGTAATTGTATTTTGAGGTTGTACCACAATAGGTTTAAATGGTTTCATTTTCAAAAAACACCATATTTTTGTTGTACTGCACATTGCTGCAAATCCTGTTTATTCATGTTAATGTTTAATGTGTGTTTGTAATCCTTTTCTGATTCTGATCATGTAGATTTAGCTGCAGGATCTGTGCTGCAACAGTAATCAAACAGTTTAAAGTAAATTTCCAATTACTGTCACACCAGGTTCTTTTCATGGTAATATTTGGCGGCCTGTGCCTACCGCATGGTCCGAAACGTAATCCACCCAAATCTTATGCGATGAATTTTTCTGGTGAACATTTTATGACAAAACACAAGTTTGTGGTATAAATTGGTAATACTAGAACCAATTATTACGAGTTAACATTGTCCCCCTGAAGTGTTTACCTCCCAGCAGCAGAAGAACCATGAGGTCTGAGGCAGTCTTGAGCTGGGCGATGTCCTCCTCCCTCTCTCCATCTACAGTCTGAGCCACAACGTCCAGGAGACACTCCACCAAGCCTGCCTCCACCAGCTGGAGCTTTATTAAATCTGGCAGGGGAAGGAGGATGACATTGGGAGGGGACCTCAGTAAGCATGCTGCAGTCACGTGCCATTAATTAGTTAACCATTGTAGAAGAAGAGGGAACAATGAAATGACGCCATGTGGAAAACAGGATGGAAATACAGCATTTATGTTTACTTCATGAACAGATTTGAGGTAACCTCTCCTCATTGTCCACACACGTCTAAAAACAGAGCCAGCAGCCTGTGTAGTGTGTTGTGACGGAGCGAGTGAGAGAGTGACAGTGAATGCAGAGAGATTGGTCAAGGCCGATGAGAGTTTAGCTTAGTAGCAAAGATATCAAGTGAATTTACAGCCGAGTTTGCAGTTTTGTGTACTGGATGGGAAAGCTGGAGCAGGAAACGTTACCGCCCGTTTTCCGGAGCGTTGGCGTTGACAACCGTGACACATACCCGTCTACTGGCAGTTGGAAAGGAGACGATCGCATATTTTTTACGGGTTTTCCCATGTTAAATAAAAACCTCATTTTGATGGTCATATGGTCATTCACCAAGTCTATTTCCATTGCATTTTGTTGCATTTTCTAGCATTTTTTTTCAAATATTCTGAGTTTTTATCCAGCTGTTTTTATACGCACATTGACAATGCGCATAACTGCATTACATGTGAATGCATCAATAATAATGATCCTATAATACGATAATATTACACTGACAAGAGCAATTCTGCATGATGTGCACTTTTACGTATCACACTTTTAGTACAATTTGTTGGAAATACTTTAGTAATACTAAAATTTAGAATTTTGAATGCCACAGCAATCCAGTGTAGACATTATAGTGTATTTATATAGGTTCTTATTTTTTTTAAGCAGAAACAAGCGATCAAGAAGAACAAGAATCAAAAACATCCAAATTACAATAGAAAATGAGTGGATAATATCTTTGTAAATATATAAAATAAAATCTCAATATCTATGTATATTGACACATTTATGTAGGATTTTAAAGTACAAGTGAAGGAGCTGAAAGAAGTAGTCTAATAACCAAGTGACCCAAATTCGTCTGCAACAATTTTGATGATCAATTAATCATTTAAAGGCTTTTTTTTTTTTTTTTTACCAAAAATGGCAAAAGGGTATTGGTAACACCTTGTAAATATTGTCTGTTTTGTTTTATAGTAAACTGAAAATCTTTGGGGTTTGGAATGTCTGTTGGACAAAAAGAAACTAAATACATCCCCAGGGGCTCTGACAACTTGTAACGGGAAAGTGTTTTTATATTATTAGATATTTTTAGACAAAAGTATTCATTGAAAAAGATTATTATACAGAATAAGTGATATCTAACGAGTGTTGAGACTCAAATGTAAATGTCTTTTGATGTTTAGACAATATAGGAAATTACAGAAAAAGAGAAGCACTAAAAAAGAAACCAGTCTAAAAAATTAAATTAAAAAAAAATAAATCTCAAATGTTGTCACTAATACGCTTGCACAGTAAATTATAAAGTATATAAAGCCTCTGACTTCACCACACAAGTGTTCAATTGTGTAGAAATGTACTAGAAAAAAGACGCAGTGTGACAAATAAAAGAGATGGAGGCCGACGTTTCTCTAGAGTAGACCAAAGTAGGACGTTGTCCTGGAGACTAACAACCCGAGGTGATAATACTTAAGATGCTCAGTCTGACACTCACACAAAAACACAGAGAGAGAGAGAGAGAGAGAGGGAGAAAACAACGGGCAAATGCAGAGCTGTCTGCCATGACTGTGCAGTTTGCAGCTTGCCTGGAAAGCATGACTCACACAGAGAGGATAATTTACTATACAGCAGGTGGAAAGGATTTTGATCTGCAGTCTCTCATTATTTTGTGCTCAAATATCTACACTTCCCATGCAGCGGATATGGTTTTTGTAGACCTAACAGTGATTTAAAAAAAAGAAGAAGAACAAAGACACACATTACCATTTTCTGCAAGTGGAGCCAGAACCTCAAAAATCATTTCCTTCTTCTCATGCTCCGTCTGCTTCTGGAAAAGACGCACCAGCTCTTCAGCAATATTGGTGGAGGCAAACTGCTCTTTGCTGGACTCTGAAAATACCACAGGAGTATCACAGATACGTCATGATTGAGAAGAAATCCACTCTCCTATTTGGACAAGTGCATTCCAGTTAGGCAATGAAGGTATTTTGAGGCCCTGTAGGAAGGAACTGTGAGTCACGCCATGTCCAATGTTTATTACATTAATTTATTGTTAGTATGGTTTAGATTTTTGAAAAAAAGAAGAAGAAAAATAAAACGATATTTGGATTGACATCAGAAATTCACCTTTCCCGTCCAAGCTTCTGTCTAACAAGTATTTAGGTATACTAACCGAGCTCAGCCAAATTCCCGAAGGCAATTAGACACATTTCTGTCAGGGCTGTGTTGTGGGAATGGATGGCGAGCAGCTTCACCAGAGTGGGAATCACACCCATGTTGATCAGCTGAGCTTGTAAGGAATCTGCAAAAAGAAAAGAAAAACAAAATGCAGACAGGCAGTCAATCTGCTGTTCTGAACATGATGAAGTGCTTAGGACTTGAAGAGGAAAACGTGTGACATTAGATTTTAGCTTGAAAGGCAATTTCCTATACGTAAGTAAACAGTGACTATTTGGAAATTAACCTTTTTATGAGGACATCGACATTTCAGTAATATGTTGCAGTGTTAGCCAGCTGGCAAAATTTAAACTGTAGTTACCTAGAATGTCTTTACGATCTGCATGCTAGGTAACTACAATTACAGTTAGTTATTGTGGGACCTTAAAGCAAGACTATGGCACTTTTGAAAGGAATAACCCATTCTTCTTCTTAAAATTATTCTTTAAATATAATAATGCTACAGCCTTTAGGCCTGGTCAAACCGGAAAGTGGTACAAGCAAATTGAGCTGGTGAGCTTTTTCAATTTCCCCTTTGCTGTTCGGTTTAATCGTCCTGAGCATTTTGCTCACTATTATAACCCATTTAATTCATTAAAAGTGACTGAAGAGGAAAAATAAAGCTCTGCTAGTTAACGCTCAGCTAGCAAATTGGTTAGCTTAGCTGCATTAAGTCGGACAATAAATTCAGTTTATTCCTTGAAAAGGTGATTTGACCCATCGGCTTGTGTCTTAACCATTCCTCTTATGTGGGGAAGTTTATAATAAAAACTAAGGAGGATAAATTAAAGTGAATGGCGACATTAAGCCAATGAGCCTATGATAGCTTCCTTTATTTTGGACTCTCCGGCTCTAGGTCTCTTCCAAAGGTCGAGACCAAGCCAAATCCACTGATTGCGGCAATTCCACTGAATGACCTGAAACGTCACACTATTTAAAATAGTGGTGACAAGCCTAGGCTTAGTCTGATATGACCAGTAGCTTATGGTGGCTAACGTTAGCAAGATTTTTTTTTTGTGTGTAACCGACTCTTCTTTTCTTGTGTGCTGTTACAGTGTATTTTGCATTAATCATAGTAATGTTTACTTGAAAGAATAAAAAAAATATGTTAATTACAAAAAAGCCATCCCTTACTTAGGTACATGTCGGGAACTCACAATAGGTTGGGTTGCCTAGCAACGGGAACGCTGGTAAGATTGACGCCACTGCGTCTGGCTTGTTTATTTTCAGTAATTTTACTTTTCCTCATGAATACGTTGATCATTTTATTTGATTTTCACACTCAGTTCAATAGTAATGGTATAATATAGCAACGCATTTATCATCTCTCCACCTTACTTTGTTTTTATACGGGGTTGGAGTCTGACATGGTGTCCAATGACCGGGGATACCATGTTGACCGGAGGATGCAAGTTAAGTTTACCGCAGTAGCCTAAGCCCACAGCCCAGCCCTCTAGGACTACTTACCCACAATACCTTCACATATAGGCTACATCTGCTGGAGTAAGGATGAGGAAATACTTAATAAGTGAACTTTACCGGCTACGGGGGAGCTGTGCACCTTCTGCGGAGCTTCTGTGTCAACGCAACATTCTCTGACACCCAAAGTATGCCCGCAGAGGATTTCATCACAAAAACATCTACATGGCTTGCAAGCATGGCACGGATATGCTCAGTCAGTCAAACCGACAAAAAAGCTGAATTGGTCAATATAAGATCTTCTCGCGTCGGCGACTTTCTGTGTCTCGCGGAGGTGTGGCACCGAAGCGATGATTTCTTCGAGCCTGAACCGAGCAGTCCCGCATGCATGGATTTGTTTACATCCGTAAACCCCGCTCATCCGGAGGGGGAGGTGGTCTCGCACTACTCTATCGGGAGAACTGGAGGTTTTACACCCCTACCCGCTTACTGAGATCCGCACAGCAGGCCTACTGCATGTCCCTAGTGTGAACCTCAGCACCTTTATGAGATGACTATCATTTTATTGTCCATTTTTTTGTTTGTGAAGTGACCTTGGGTGTCACGAAAGGCACTTTAAATAAAATGGATTATATTATTATCATAATTTAAACTTATGCATGCAGTTTTGTTTATGAAACTTGAGACTTGATCACTCAGGGCCTGGTGTCAAGGCCTTATGCACACCACAAGAAGAGGAGATGCTTTCGCCATTTGGTGCCAAGAGGTGGTAGAGCTATTCTACGTGCCTGGAGAGGAAAACGTCTATTTAGATGTAGTTTTGATTTTTTTTCTTCTTTTAAACCAGAGTGGTGGAGGAAGTCAAGAGTGTAGATGAGCAGATCAGAAGAGAGAAGGAAGCAGTCCAGTTAAAGTTTCAAGAATAGTCAAAAAGATCTTTTTAGAACTTCTATAGCAACACAAGCTAAACCTTAAAGCCATGTAGAAGTAAGAAGTAGAAAAGGCCACCTGAAAAAGATGCTTCATGTTTGGACATCAATAAATCCAAGAAATTAGTTCAAAGCATTTTTTTTAAAAGACTAAAAACACAAAATCCTTATGGAGGTCACTACCAAATTTTCTTATTAAATCCTATTTAAATGGACCCCATGGACTCCTTAGTATTTCTACTGATTGTTACAACCGTTTCCTGATTAATGAGCCTTGAGATATTTTATATATTGGTTATACAAGTACACTCCACTTGATTAAACCACAAAAACAAGGGAAGGTCAAGAAGCAAAAGCATTCTGGGAAATGCTACCAAACACCACTGGTGCGAAACATCAAATAACCATTTTACTCAAACATGAGTCTATATGTAATGTTTTTATTAAAATAAAATTATCAACCATATACCATTTAAACTCAATATCTATATCTGTATCATCTTCAAAAAATAAGTATTGGTCTGGCTCTCCTAGACAATGATGAAGCATTGCCCTTATTGGGGATAAAGGATATAACATTACAGCATGTGGTTTTCTTAAGAGATTCTTTTTATCTAATGCACTTGTATTTAAATAGTTGTCATAACATCAGCTCAATATGAAGAGTTAGCTAGATGCAAAAAGCTGCAGAAAGCCACAAAAAAACATTCATTGTGTTGTAAACCAAAGACCTTGCATCACCCAGCCAAACAGATCCAACCATCATCTAGAGCCAAACGACACTTGGCAAGAGATCCAAAGTCGTCACATCCCATTCCTGCTACCGTCAACAAGCCTCGTTCTCATAAAGACACAAACTGTAGCATAGTCCAGAAATAAGATGTATGCAGGGACAGAGCGGAAGGTAATTTCACCTTTCTAATCTTTTTAAACTAGCAAAAAAAACAGTTGATCGTGTAAATTCATCCGAAATAGCACAGTAAGCCCATTCACAGTGATGCAGATACAATATGAAGATTGAGACATATGGAGAGAAAGCATATAGTAATACTGTAGGCTAAAGTGAAATCTTTTTAGGATTAGTAGCTAGAGCCCTGCCAATAAAAGGATTTTTTTAGGCCGATAACAATACAAATATTTGGTTAGTAAAAAATGTAATATGCCAATATATCGGCAGAAATATATATTAAGAAAAAGAATTATCCAGAAATGCGTAGCAAAACTTAAACAGATTTCCCTAAAATGAGTTGTTTGTAGTTATTTGAGTTCTCACTAAAATAATAAGTTTTTATTTTTATTGTCACAACAGAAAAGAGGAACATAAAAATATATTAAAGTTCTGATAAATAAAATGTATAAAAATACAGACTTTAGATATGAAACTTAGAGAAGTCCCTTGAACAAAATCATAATAACAAAAATAAATAATCAGTGTTGCCAACAGGGACGTTGTAGAGCGCCCACTGGTGGACAGACTGGGCAATGCCAACACTCACAACATGGCTGACCCCCCGTTAATATTTAATTTTTACATATTCATCAGAATCATTTATTATTCATTATAAATTATTCTGATGAATGAATCATGAATGATGATTTTTTTTTTTTTTTTTTTTTTTTTTTTAAATCGGCCATTGTAAATGCCGACACTGATAGTTCTGGAAATGTCTAATATCAGCAGATAATATCTAATGGTAACATACAAATCTGGGTAAAATTACTTCAATATATACTGTTCTTAAAAGAGTTTTGCTACTTTGTTAAAAATTGGTAGGCTAGAAAGGAGTCAGGACATGCTTAGCCTAGCTTAGCATAAAGACTGAAAGAAGGGGTAAACAGCCAGCCGAGCTTTGTCTCAAGTTTGAAAATACAACTACTAACTATTTTAAAGCTCCCTGATTAACATGTTAGTATTAGTTTTATCTGTACACAAACTAAATTGCAACAAGACTAAGTATCTACAGCTATACAAGCGACTTCTTTGAGGCTTTATTTAAGCACAGCAGTGCTTTGAGCTAAATGCTTACATCAATATGCTAACATGTAGTAGTAGTGGACAGACGAACCAGCGTAGCCATCCCTAGAGCCACGTCGCTAGCATGGCTAACAGCAGGGAAATGCGCTAGCTGACAAAATTAGCTAACTCTCAGCAAATAGGAATAACTGCAGATTCTCTCAGAGGCGCAGTTGGAAAAGCAGAAGACAGCATGGTAGAAAGATCAGAAGAGAGATCAGTCCAGAAAGATAAAGCATAGACTGTTCAGTTCAACCCTGCAGTCGAATGACAAAATATGGCGTGACATCATCTGCGTAGAAGAAAGAGAACATCCGCTGATTAGTTAAGATTAGTTAACAGTTTTTCTGGGGGGAAGATGGTCATTACCATTATCATTGCTATAGTTCATCAGCATGCCACAAAAGACAGTCAAGAGCTTCTCATTTTCCGGCTCAGTATTTTGGAAGAGGGATTTAATGTGTTCAGCTACTATCTGAGCCCCTCCTGCCAGGTCAACTGCACTCCTGCCCTCATCTGCAAAACAAAGAGGCCAGGACACAAATCAACCACAAACAAAAGGAAAAAAAAAATATAAAGGAAAAAAAAAAGAGACATAACCACAACCTGAAAAATACATATGAAAGAAACGTAAGCAGTACAAAACATACAAAACAATGCAAACAAAGACTATAAAACAGTCGAGATGCTGAATAAAATAAGTTTTAAGGAAAATATTTATGACCACAACCTATATGACCCCCAGCTTGCAGTTCACATGAGGCATCTAGTCTATCTGATAAAGGCATTTTGTTATTGACATCCATTCAAAAACCTAGAATTAGATGTATACAATACAATGCCACATCACAATGGTGGCCATCTACGTTTCTGTAGAGTTAGATGCCTACATATGCGCATGTGTGTGTTTATATATTGTATTATATTACACACACAGTGGCTTGCATAAGTTAACACACCCGCATGCTAAAGTTGACTAAAAAGTGGAATAAAAAAACATCTTATGGAAATTGATCTTAATGTCTTAACTCCAAAAATCTGAAAAAGACAACCTTTAAAGACACAATTTTTCTTTGTTGATGAATAATGTATCGTAAATAAATAAGTGGTCTTCCTTAAAATACAGGGGGCATTAGTATGCATACACCCCTATGTTAAATTCTCAGAGTGAGCAGATTTTTAATTTTAAAGGTCAGATGGATCCACGATACTATGCATCCTGATAAAGTTCCCTTGGCCTTTGGAATTAAAATTGACCCAGATCATCACATACCTTCCACCATCTCTCACATCTGGAAATGGGTACTTTCCATACGATCATCTCTCCATGCAAATCAAACCATCTATTAGGCTAACTGAAATAAAGCCATGCCAATCTCTAGGTATGGTGAAGGGTGTGGGATGATCTGGGCCTTTGAAAATAAACATCTGCCTGTCTCTATGGAAATTTAACATAGGGGTGCACTTCCTTATGTCCCCTGAATTTTAAGAAAGAACATTTATTTTACATTTATTTACAATACATTATTAATTCAAAAAGAGAATTGGTGTCCTTAAACATTTTTAAAAAAAGTTTCTATTTTTTAATTTAGGCATTAATAAGTTTAGTTGGTTAGATTAATTTGTTTTTAGTCAACTTTGGAATGGTTGTGTAAACTTATGCAAGCCAGTGTGTGTGTGTGTGTGTGTGTGTGTGTGTTTCTGTATGTTTGAACACACCTCACCATTCAATGTGTTTCCTTTATTTTCATGACCATTTACAAAGGGTGGCTACTATGAAGAAACTACAAGACAATGTTTTCAGTTATTTCTACTTTTTTGTTAAGTACATAATTCCACATGTGTTCATTCATAGTTTTGATGCCTTCAGTGATAATCTACAATGTAAATAATCATGAAAATAAAGAAAACGCATTGAATGAGGTGTGTGCGCACACACACAGTATGTAGAAATATGTTTGTTTTCATAATAAAACATTTTGCTATGTGTAGGCATGTTTAAATGACTTAATAGCTAAGAGATACGAAAAGCATTAATCATTATCCTCGAGTGCCTCAGATTCTTCAAAGGATCCCCGAGCTGTAGAGCACCAGATGGGCACTTTCTACACACTCGAGCAGCACTTCATGCAGACGGTTTGTTGTGGCGGAACCTTTTCCTTGGTCTTTGACTTGGAATGAATTTCGGATGATTGTTCTCTCTTCTAAGAGTTACTTATTATTAAAATATACTTATTAGACTTATTCGACTGCATTATTGCGGTCTTATTGCAGTCTACATCTCGTGCCGGTGAAGGAGGCGTCAGGCTTAGAACATAATGATCAGGAGAAGCAATGTGGTTTCCGTGCTCGTCGACGTAGAGAAGGTTTATGACACTGCCTCTTGGGGTTGCTTCTGAGGGCTTCTCCGGAAATGTTGGCTGCTGAGGCTGTTGATAAGAACCATCCACCCTTGCATAACCAGAGCAAGTTCACTTTCTCTAGTATGTCGAGCAGTCTGCTTGTTGGACTCTGCAAAGGACAGCGTTGTATCTACGAACGGCGAATGAGTGGAAAGCTTTCGTTGGTAGCTCCTTTTTCAAAGTGAGTTTTGCTGGCTTTATCAACCTGGGAACTCCAGGGTCAGTTTGAGTGGGAAGCATCTGGGATGGGATGTCAGCAGCTCAAAGCCTGAGGCCATGGTAGTCTGCCAAAAAAAGACATCTGAAAGGAGCTCAGATGCGCCGTCACATTGTAAGGGGTCACTAGACGTGGGTCATGTATCCGAGTATACCCTTAACCCTAATTATCTTTACCCTCATTAATAACGTAAACTTTTTACGTAAAGATCAACATAATTTGTGACAAATATACACTGATTTTTAGATTTAAACGTCATCAAATGTAAAAAATGTTTTTATGCAATGTTATTATCTTTTTGTTGTATATAATGTACTAAGACCCGTGATTAAGTGAACTCAGTTTTTAAATATGTGACCTGTCAACATCCTGTTTTATTGGAAGTGGTTTTAAAAGATCCTGTTGGATCTATTTTACGAAAGCAACGTCTCCTTTATTACAGTGCGTTTATTTAAAAGGTAGAAAGCAGATGCTTCTCCACACGATCACTGCGCCTATCGTAAAACCATGCCAGCTTGCTGAGACCCCCTCCACTCCAACAAATGTCACAGCCCACCAGATTCCACAGATAACCAGCTTTTCAACTAATGGAGAAACTATGCGGCACGACGGACAGCTGTGATTAAAGCCTCTAAAGCTGGCTGTAAAATCAGGCTTACATTGTGCTGCTTTTCCCTGCGGTCAATAGTTAAATACTCACTGGCATATTCACTAATGAAACTTTCTTAGAGCAGAAATATCACAAAGATGCCAAATGTAGCATTTTCCAACACATTTACATTATTGTCAAATAAATAGCAACACCTTAGCTTATTGTTTGCTTATCACTAAACAAATGGGGTACTGTGCAACATGGTTGTTGTAACACGTGGTTCTCAAAGTCAAGACTACATTTTCCATAGAACCCATGCTAACTGGATGTGCATTAAGAAATATGGTTGCAGCTGCTGTGGTCTTGCTCAACGCTCTGCTGTGCCTTACTAAGCTCTGCAACCCCCCCGTCCTACTACGTTCCGCAACACCCCGCTACTCCCTCCTTTGCACCGCAAGGCCCTGCTACAACTATTTCTTACTAGTCATAGTTCCATTATCTTTATTGTTACTATAACTGCCACTGTTCACCATTCCAACTGCTATGATTAGTATGCATCATATTTCTATATATCTGTATCAGTGTCTGTTTCAAAACCAGCAGTGACAGATGTCGCCCACAAAGAGCTTGGGTCTGCCTGAAGCTTTTACTCACCATTCAAGGTTTCTGCCTCTCCACTGTTGCACCAAATGATGGCTCATGGGAAATTGTTGGGTCTTTGTAAATTAGTGTGGTCTAGACCTACTCCATCTGTGAAGTGTCTTGATATAACCCTTAGGATTGGATACTATAAACAAAACTTAATTGAAAGTCATTCTTTTAAGTTAATCATCTAAGCTGTCATGTGAAATAAAAGTGAGTGTTTCCGTTGTGTGCTGTATTGTCATGTTCCATATGTAATTGTAAGTTGTGTGTAAGTGCTGTTGATTTGTATGTATTGTATACTCACTATGTATATTTCCATATCAACTCAGTAATACATTTCCTAAGCAGTGGCGGCTGTTCACTCTTTTCGATTCTGACCTTTGGCCCCTTGCTGCATGTCGGTCACACTCTCTCCCCTTTCATGTCTAAAGCTGTCCTCTCTAATAGATATCATCGCCCATCACAACGTTTTACGGTCAACTGCCAATTTAGGGGACATCGCCCAACCCTAGTAACAGTGAAACTTTGTAACAGTTTGTGTAACAACAGGTGACTGTGTGCTGCAACAACAAATCAGTCGCTTCGTCACTTTTCATTTTTTCTCTTTTTCCAAAAGCTGCCTTCATGTGCGTAAGTGCTGGAAATGATGGTTTCTATCGCCTCTGCCGCCACCCCAAAGCTTTGAATATTCCTGGTTGAAAAGCACCGAAGCTTGACAAATGGTATTTGGCACAGCCCTACTGAACATCCTCCATGACAGGCAGCGGTCTGTTGCCTACACCAGGTGCCGAGTCCCAAACAGTGGCAGCACCAGCAGAGGAGCTCTACATCCTCTCTTTAGCTTACGGGTCCTTTGGGATGCTACAACAAGCTAACTATTGCGTTAGCTAACACAAGTATTATTAAACTTCTACCGCTCGCTGGATGATAAAGGTATACCTGAATCTGAAAAAGGAAGTTTGCCCTCTGTTGAAAAAAACGTAATCAAATTATTTTTTTGCGTTGTGTTTAAAATACGGCTAGTTCGTAATTTGCACGTTATAATTTACTTTATTTTCTCATATGTTACTGTATGAAACATGACTGCTTAACCACCATCAACTGTAAAAAAGATCACTGCCAATTCCTCGCTCTTAGAATTGAAGATGAAATTTATCAATTGTCATTATCAATTATCATTAGACCAATGGGATGTCAATCTTGTTTTCTGGTTGTTTATTGGTTAGAGAGTCCCTTAGAGCATCATAATAAGTATTTTGGCCAATAACAGATGAGCATAAAAAAATAACATAAAATTGATATAGGAGATGTCGCGCAACGGAGCTTGTTCTCCAGACTGCAATTTCCCATCCTGACTTGCAGGTGTCCCTGTTGAAGCACTTTAATCAAGAATTACAAATAGAAATTGAAAAAAAAAAATATATATATATCATAAATATTATGATATAAATAAAAGAAACTGAGATTTGGTTAGGGTTTATTTCAACAAATTACTTCTTTTTTTTGTTTTAAATGATCTCCCGATTGCCTCTCAGAAAATTGAGGAGGAGCAACCTTCTCTGCCTCTGTGGACCAGATGCTGTATTATTACAATAATATGGCATCTTATGTGTTTCCCGTCTATATCCACGACATTCCACTTGCAGGATTGCTCCAGTACAGCTGGAAATTCCTCCAAATGTCCTTCTTTTCAGCCGGATGTCCCTTACCTTCCGTTTTCTTTGTGTTGTTTTAACCCCAGCACTGAGGAGGAAGGTCTGGCAACGCGAGACTACCAAATAAACTATTTGCTTTGATATTAGAGGAAATTTAACTGAAGTGTTCAACCCAAACAGACAGCAAGGGAGCATCTGCAGTGCCCTCTTTGCAAATGTAGTAAATAAAATCTGGGTGCGAAGAGCTCAACAAAAATGTCCCTGCATTCACTGTGACAACCCAAATAAAAGATATTTGTAGCTGAAACACATTGTCAAACATCAAAAGTTTGTCTGGTGTAGCTCAAAAGCAAGAATCCTTTTTAATGACGTATTTTCTATTACTGTGTGCTGGTGATGACAAGGCCCACGAGGGATTCGGTGTATTCTAAGCAAATCAAACTCCTACTTACGGCTGTCATAGCAGATGTTGCCAAGAGCCCGGCCAGTCTGCAGTAAAACCTCCTGGTCGCTGGAGTTTAACAGCTGAATGAGCGGAGGGATGAGGCAGGCTTCAACACAAGGACTCCGCATGAACTCTGAAAGTGGGAAAGGTGTGTGACAGATAGTGGATATCAGGTCAGTCTGTCTAGGTTAAGAGCATCAAAGTGCTTCATTACTCACATGTCCTGCAACTTTACTGATAGTGTCGTACATGTAGTGATGCCTTGAACAAATACAGAAAGGTAAAATGTCATGAAGATTTGAACTGTTGCTGATGCATAGGCGGAGACTTTTTAAATGCTGTAAGTAAATGTAAATAAAAAGCGTTTATATCACACTTTTTTAGTCTTACCGATTAATCTTCAAAGTAATATCTGGTTGCAAATATGAACTATTCAATAAATCACATTAAGTAAAGCATAGGGGAAATTAGGGCTTAAAATCGAATTTTAATCGCGATCACGATTTTGACTTTCCACGATCAAATTTGCGTGATCGAGCGATTATTTTTTAAATTGTCATTTCATAACATGACCCATTTCGTAAAGCCGTGCCTGTGTGGGATCTCTCCTCTACTCTCCCTCCGTGCCCCGGCCACAGAGAGGCCGCCGGTCCACACTTCTGACATTAGTCCACAGTTTTAGACGGAGCTGCTGGACCTGGAACTGGGCATGAGATGTGACCCATGGCCAGAATATCATAGTTCATAAAAATGCAGCGTGATGAACATAACTTCAGACATTTCATACACACGACGTTTGTACCCGCCGTTCGACCCGTGCTGGACTCGTTCATAATGATCAGCCGTCTCTCTGTGAGTAGTGTCCATCACACTCCCTCTCGTAGTTATAATTAGCCTATGTGACAATAAAATTTGTTTTGGTTAAAATCAACAAATAATCGTGAGAATAATCGCGATCAAAATTTTGATCAAAATAATTGTGATTGTCATTTTGGTCATATTTTTTCACATTGTGCACTCAACTCATTCAGCCTTCTTTATCCTATGCTAAACAGCTAGTTTGCACCCATTTGTTTCATATCAATATGGTTCTGGATAATTCCTTGGAAACCTTTTCTGATTCGGAGGATTTTACAATTTACAACTTTCGTCTGGTGCAGCTTTAAACAATCATGTCAGTTCAAACTGTCAGACGGAGAGGGAGTTGTCTTTAGCCCAGCAGTCACTTGGCTGCTTGTAGACTATTCCGGGAGCAGTGACAGATAAATGCCAGCGGGTTGGTGCCAGGCTTGGCAAACCGCTGGGGAGTGATCATTAGCTGCCGTCTTGCAAGCTGCTAAATACCCATTCATTATCCTAACCTTTTCTTGCCCCAAGTTCTAGTCATGCTTTCTTTTTCTACTTTAAAAGCTTCCACTGCTTCCCCTGCATTATGGAGACTTGAAGCCCTCTGACACTGCAGTTATGCAAGGTTTGTGTCCCTCCGCTATAACGGGCTGCTTAAACTAGCCCAGTCTAAAATGACCTGACAATAAAACATCCCACTGTCTGATTCTTGAAATATTTCAATCATAGAAAAGTACTAAAATATCCATTACTAACATGGTTGCTCCACTGTTCCACCAAATAATGCCTTCATGAAGAAAACATGGACAAAGTCAATGGATGAGAGCTATAGACAGTGTAAAAAATAAAATACTGATAAATGGAGGAACAGAAAGTCAGGATGTTCCTGGGTGGATGGGCTGGGAAACCGAACCTCACCATTTTTGGCCACCTCAGCTATGATGTTGGCCACTTTAGGGGTGCAGGAGGACTGGGGGGTCAGCAGGGTAGGAAGCAGGGGAAGAATGCCCATCTCCTGGATCTTTACACTGGCCTCGGTGTCTGCAGCAGAAAAAAAAGTGAGGATATTCAGTCACATTAACGCATGCTTTCAGAAATGCAAGGTTACTAAATATTGTCAATATCAATGCAATAGCCGTATAATTTCTTTGGGCAAAAGACAGGGTGAGTATTTTAAAAACAACTTGAACAACTACTTGCGAAACGAATGTTTAGTCTGGCTTTAAATGCGTAGCAGCGGTGTGACAATTTAATTTTTTTATTTTACAGTTTTCTATGTTATGATATTTGTTTTTACTCTTGGTTTCTGATGTTAACATCAGCACTTTGGATACCTGCTGGTTGCTGTAAAGTGCTATTTAGATCAATTTTGATTGATTATTGATTGACATGTGCAACCTGCAAATTTACCCTCTGTATGTGACACTCTCCTGGGGCGCCTGTCTCTTTAAGTCCCCCTCCCAAAAAAGCCCAGTCTGCTCTGGATTGGCCAGCCTGTTTCCTCGAGTCTTCGCTGCGTTCCAGTTAGGTTTCATTAGGCTCGTTCGAGATGAGCCAGGTCTGCACAGAATCGATCATCGGTGATCGTCGCCCGTTGCATGCCGGTTAGATTTGTGTCCAACTTGCTCTGACGTCATACACACGAAGGCAACGATAATCTCACAGTAGCAAGGCAGAGGCAGTTCTGAGACGCAGGCCATGCAGTTACTTTTCACCAACTGCAAGACCCAAATGGACCCAGAGCAACGCCAGCCTCTCAGCTGATTGGTTCACAATGAACTCGACATGATGACGTTTATTATAAACTTTTTATTGCTTTTGAATCGGAGGGATTTAACGGCTATTGGTCTGACTTAAAGTCATGGTCTGTAGAGAACACACGTGGTGTGGCTGATGGTGACGTTTAGAAGTCAGAGAGACTAAATGTGTTCAGATTACGGATCACATACGGTGTGTTTTTAATTAACATCAGCAACAGATTGCATGTAGAGCATTTTGAGAGCTACTCTGTCATATTTAAAACAACCGGAGACTGTGTATAAGCTGATATATGGGATAACATTTTATTAAATCGGAATCGCACCACAGTGTTTCTGTCACTTCCTGTTCAGCCTGAAGGCGGCTAAAATCTGCTGGAAACTGTCCGACTTTAACGCAGCTTTTTATCACCACCCCTTGCCGCTGCTGCCTGCTCTCGTTCACTTTACAGGCAAGGCGCAGGTCATCTCGAACGAGGCTAGTAGTATCAGCTGGAGCTACTGCAGCGAAATATATAGCGGGACATTGGAACGTGAAAAATCACCAATAAAGGCTTCTAAACCGAACACTACACAACCGGACATGTCCCAGCAGCCCCCAAAATTTGAAAAACTAACTTAATAGTTAGCAGTATGTTAACGTTAGATCGTAATGAAACAAAAAAGCACAGTGTAGAGATGACATGACAGATATGATAAAGCTTCTGTGGTGGGTTTTGTGCCCTATTCTTATAACATTTGGAGGTAACACACACAGTCCATAGTAGGCAGATTGCCAGAGACCCTTATGGAAAACTCACAACAATGTAACTCTACTCACTGTTGTTGGCGAGTGCTTTCAGCAGGCAGTCCAGACAGCTCTCCACGCTGTCAGTGGCTCTGTCTGTGGACGCTAGCTTCAGCTTCTCCAGGGCTTCACTTAGGTTGTCTGAGAACAAAAACATTTCAGAAACACATTTTCAAAGGTTTTTCTTTTAGGGAGATGAACGACGGCCAGTACTGGTATTTCAGGGTTTATCTGCCATTATACGGCTTTTGAAGGTAAAAAACAATGTGGAAAGCATCTGGACGACGAGCTGACGCACAGGACAGGCGTCCACTCGTCTTCTGCTCACACATGCTGCATTTTGCTTCATGTGGGCACACACTACACAGTGACACATACAGTGTCAGAAGGACACACACATACATCATTTGCACCAGAGCGTTCTAAAACCCCAGGGAAAATGCCCCTTTTGCTTCGCTCCAGCTGATTATTCTCCTCAACTGTCAATGCGGTTTAGAGTCTTTTGTTGAGACAAAGACAGATATACACATATGCAGTCAGATTTCAGTCAGATTTAAAAAGCCTCACGTACACTTGGTTGGGTTTTATAAATCTTAATAAAAACAAGTAATTACTGCGCTGTTTGTGCATGCTGGATTTTCTCTGTGGTTGCGCTTGTTTATGCTGTAAAGAAAGCAAAAACACAATAAATATACAGTGGGGAGAACAAGTATTTCATATACTGCTGATTTTGCAGGTTTTCCTGCTTACAAAGCATGAAGGGGTCTCTAATTTCTGTAATTATTACCATGGTACACTTCAACTGTGTGAGACGGAATCTAAAAGAAAAATCCAGAAAAATCACATTGTATGATTTTTAAATAATTCCCTTCATTTTTTCGCATGACATAAGTATTTGATACATCAGAGAAGCAGAACTTAATATTTGGTAAATAAACAGTTGTTTGCAATTACAGAGATCATCCGTTTCCTTTAGTTCTTGACCAGGTTTGCACACACTGCAGAAGGGATTTGGGCCCACTCCTCTATACAGACCTTCTGGTTTCAGGTGTGTCGCTGGGCTATACGGACTTCGAGCTCCCTCCAAAGATTTTCTATTGCGTTCGGGTCTGGAGACTGGCTAGGCCACTCCAGGTCCTTGAGATGCTTCTTACGGAGCCACTCCTTAGTTGCCCTGGCTGTGTGTTTTCGTGTGGTTGTCATGCTGGAAGACCCAGCCACAACCCCTCTTCAATCCTCTTATTGAGGAAAGGAGGTTGTTGGCCAAGATCTCGCCGTACATGGCCCCTGTCATCCATCCTCCTCTCAATTCGCTGCAGTCGTCCTGTCTCCTTTGCAGAAAAGCATCCCCAAAGAATGATGTTTCCACCTCCATGCTTCACGGTTGGGATGGTGTTCTTGGGGCTGGAGAGCGACTGGAGTTTAGACCAAAAAGCTCTATTTCTGTCTCATCAGACCACATGACCTTCTCCCTCCTCTGGATCACCAAGAGGGTCAATGGCAAACTTCAGAACATGCGCTGGCTTGAGCAGGGGGACCTTGCATGCATTGGAGGATTTTAATCCATGACGGCGTAGCGTGTTACTAATGGTTTTCCTCAAGATTGTGGTCCCATCTCCCTTCAGGTCCTGCCGTGTAGTTCTGGGCTAATCGCTCACCTTTCTCATGATCATTGATGCCCCACAAGGTGAGGTCTTGCACGGAGTCCCAGACCGAGGAAGACTGACCGTCATCTTGAACTTCTTCCATTTTCTAATAATTGCACCAACAGTTGTTGCCTTCTCACCAAGCTGCTTGCATGTTGTCCTGTAGCCCCCCCAGCTTGTGCAGGTCTACAGTTTTATCCCTGATGTTGTTACATAGCTCTCTGGTCTTGGCCATAGTGGAGAAGTTGGAGTCTGTTTGATTGAGTGTGTGGACAGGTGTCTTTTATACAGGTAACGAGTTCAAACAGGTGCAGTTAATACAGGTAATGAGTGGGAAACATGTCATGCAATAAAGTGCAAACTAAGTATACAAAAATTTCTAAGCCAGTGTCTTACACTTTACAATCTTGATCAGCTTGCTCCTTTCATCGGCTTTAGAGACAAAACGTTTGCCATATCGGCGGCATAGTTTTTATTCTTTCAGACTAACTCTGCCATTTATTGTCTTGTCGCCCCGAAAATTTACTTTCTAGCAAACAAGCAATGTGTTCCTAGTCATTTGTCAGCCGCATGATCTCTGTGTGGTACTTTCCATAAAATCATCTCTCGATGCAAATCAAACCAGCTAGTCTAACTGAAATAAAACCATGCCAATCTCTAGGTAGGGTGAAGGGTTTGGGATGATCTGGGGCTATTTTTATTCCGAAGGCCAAGGGAACTTTATTAGGATGCATAGTATCCTGGATACTGGCCTTCAATAATAAGAAACCTGCCTGCCTCTATGGAAACAGGGGTGTGTATACTTATGCCCCCTTTATTTTAACATAGGAAGAACACTTATTTATTTATGATACATTATTCATTGTCAAAGAAAATTGGCATCCTTAAAAGTTCGATTTTCCTCATTTTTTAATTAAGGCAATGACAATTTCCAAAAGAGGATTATTTTTATTCCTCTTTTTTGTCAACTTAAGTTTCAGTTTATGGCACAGCCTTTCAGTGCTCGGTTTTCACTTTGTGACTTTCGATTGAATAAAGGACTATTTTTCTGGTCTTATTTCTTCATTGAAGGTTTCCGTAAAATGGTGTTAAAATCTTGTCTCGTCTTGATCTTGTGAACCCAATCTCGTGTCTCGTATCTTGAGCTGGGTGTCTCGTCGCACCCCTAACAGATAGCCTAGCTAGCTGTCTGGATTAAGATCTGAGGAGCAGTTTCCCAGAGTCCTCAGAAATCCACCGGAGGTTAGAACGCCAACACAAAGGAAGCAGAAACTGAGACATCCAGGCAGAATTTCTGGCAGCACCTTAATAATCCCGAGATGGGAACGTCGTCGAAATAGGTTGCATCGCATATCCCAAACTTGCCTCCCTTCCTTGCGTCTTAGTCCGAGGGAATCATGCGAAGAGAGAGACAACAAGCAAATGTGTTTTAGAGGGACAAGACGTCCGGTCCTCTGAAGCGTGGCATGCATTTGTCGGCTGTATGGGCCAAGTTAGCAACTCCTTCAGCTGCACGGCTTCTGGGAAGGCCACCCTCGTGTATCCTCGCTGATCCCTCCTCGATGCACATATGGCAGAAAAAAGAGAGGATGGGACGTGGGATGACATACACCAAGGAGGGACAGAATAACTTCCGGTTCAGCCGAGGACCGAGGAGTCGAGGGACTCTCAGATAAGGGTTATGAGATGCAACCATAGGCTAGCTAAGTTTAGACTATGAGAACTTCTAAGAAATGTTTGATAGAGATGCATTTTGGGATATTTGACAACTGCTCCATATCTCCAGTAAAGAGATACTTCTTTACTTGAGCCATACTTTATATATACAAACACAACGATTTACAGTCTCAGCAATACACTGACATGTTTTTGGATACCTTACAATCTACATTCTCAGGAAAATCTGATTAGGACTGACCTGTCAGGCTTGGTCCAGAATGCACTCTAACAGCGTTTCCACTCCAGGGCAAAATGAAATATTCACGTCATTTGTGCTGCCTTTAAATGTAATCGAGCTGCCGAATAGAGAATAAGTCTAATTTTCAAGAAATACTTAATATTGTTGAAATAAAAGTAAAATGTTCTTCCAGCATCGTGCCATCAAACCAGGTAATGATAAATTGCATGTTAGGATTGCAGACATTGTTTCAGTGATCTAGTTTTTTCTGTCAGTTGCTTGTTCAGTGCACAACAAACACATCATCCGTCCCCCATAATAGATGGCATAAATCAAATGACAATGAGTGATGCAGCCTGGGATTAGACCTTATGAAATATCTCATGAACTGTCAAATATTGCTCCAGAGGCAACTGATGGATGTCACCGCCTCATATGGGAATTGGTTTTCAAATGTGATAGACAGCAAGGTAAAATTTAGTTATATACAGCATGTTTTTAATGTCAATTTCATTTAGAGAGGACTACAACAGTCACAGGCCTGTGCTCCAACCCCCCAATAAGCAGTGCATTATAGAGAGCTGTGCAGTATAAACAGCAACAGAAAGTGGGCAGCTGGATCCTATTGCATAACAGCTGTGGAGATGGAGGAGTGCCATCTACACCATTAACAGCACTGCCATTTCAGGTGATGCACATTCATTTAGCAATTGGGACCTACAGGCCATTTCGAGCAATGAGAAAGAACGAGGGCAATGCGAGTACATAGTTGCAGAGCTAGCGTTGCTAAATGGAAAGAAAATCACGACCACTAAGAGATAGTGGACGGAGAGTCAGGGAAGCTACCCCACCCGAAGACTGAAGCAGACACGCGCGCGCACGTACACATGATTCAGCTACAGTCAGCTTTTCATATAACTAACATTAACGTCAGAGTAATGAAGCAGAAAACTATAGAAGGAAGTGGTATAGTAGCATTACTGCATTGTACATAACGTCAGCAGTAGTGCGTTTAAATAGTAACCATTTCATGGTTTAGCTAGCTAAGTGGTTAAAAACCGATATTGTTAGCCAACTATGTTCAGAGTGAGCTGGTTGCTAGCTGTCCAACATTACTCACCCATCTCAGCAGTATGTTGCTCCGGGAAAAAAACGGGGTGTTAAGCTCTCCAGGGCAGCGGTAAACCGAGTCGTAACGTTAGTGGCCAAAGGCCCCGCTTTCCCCACACTGTTCGTCCCTTAAACCGCTTTAAACTGGTGAAGTTAGCGGGTTGTGGTTAGCTAGCTAGCCAGTTAGTGTTAGCTAGGTACCGACAGCAGCCACCAGACCGGCCGGGCAGTCCCGTTCAGATGGATGCTGCTGTACAGTGGCCTGTACACCGGGTGACTACAAGATTAATACATCTAACTTCCTCTCATATCCACACAACAGTCGAGACCTGCTGGGTGGCGCTTCCCTGGACGTCATGCCACAGCCAAGTCAGCTAGAAGGGATGAGTGTACGACTTCCGCTTACAACGTAAAAAATAAAAGCTTTTAACAAGCATAGAACACAGCGCCGGTAGGTGGCAGCCTAAGACATTTCTTAACGCCTCAACTAGATACTAACCAGACATCTAGATATTGACTGTGGGCAAGAAAAGACAGTGTGGTATGTAGGTCTCCAACGGGATTTGCCATGTCCACCGCACCGTCACCACCATAGACATAATAAAGATTAGATGCCGCATTGGCTGCTGAGCGCGAGATTTCCAGCCGCCATCTTGGACCGGTCATACTCGTTACTTAGCAACAGAAGATATAAGCAGCCAGAGCACTATGCAGAATATTCCTGCTCAGATCAGCGGATTTTTTTTATCTTATCTTTTTAACTCTGGGTT
>NC_048425.1:17028977-17069927 GCF_013103735.1 Etheostoma cragini | reverse complement strand
CACATTACACTGAGTGGAGCGGGTGACCGGTCCAAGATGGCGGCCCCAAATCTTGTCAGCGCCAGTAGGCAGTAGCGGCCGATGCGGCGTCTATTATATTATGTCTATGGTCACCACCACCCTTCATGCCAGTTTTTTTGTGAGAGACTGATAGTTTCAGCCTTCTTTGAAGAGGCGTGAACACACACTTTCATTTCCTGCTGAAAAGTCCAACTGAAACCAGTTTATGGCGGTTGCTGCTGCATTGTTCTTCTCTCAACGCTCCTTTTTAATTCCTCTCCTCCATACTTTTTCATCTCACCGAACACAACCCTTCCACATTAAACTACTTTTATGCTGAACAAAGGTGGGGTTTTGTCAATGAAAGGCTTCAGTGTGTAGCTTTTTCTAAGCTTTTAACTGTAAACTGTAAAAAGTAATGGACTTAGCACTAGTGACGTCACAAACTGGTTAATGTACTGCCATTTTGAAACCTTGAGTTTGGCAATTTGACCGTCACATCATCTTGGTTTTTTTAATGTGGTGAGCTGGGGTGTTGTTTGGTTGCAATGGCCCTGTGCTAAGCTGAACGCTAAAGAGGGGTAATATTGCAGATTTTAAACCCTTTTCAAGCGAGCCATCAAGTGGAGATTTACCAGCAGTTCATTGACAACGTTACATTCATGTAACTCACCTCTGTGTTGGCATTCTGCACTCTGGTCAATTATCTGATCTAGAACCACACACACGACAAACAACTTATATTCATCTTTTTTTTTTTTGGAGTAAAATTCTTTTCACATACTCGACGGCCATTTAATTCCAGAGCTTGCCTCCCAAATGTTATTGTCACTGCCCAATGTGAGGCGAGTGCAGATTTGAGTCACGCATGCTCAGATTTAAACGGTCTACGGCATTACGTGTCATACTGAAATTAGGGAAATCCATTAAATAATAAACTTTTCTCATTACAATCAATAACAGAAGATGGAAATCATTTCAAAAACGTTTTAAGCTATCTATGGTTGTTTGATGGCTACCCTTAGCTGAAAACACCATTCAAGTGACAGCCTTTGTTGTGTTTGATTGCTCGCTTTTAGCTAAGCTAGCAGTCATTTCCAAAACGTTTTAGCTATCTATTATTCTTTGTTTTCTAACATTAGCTCAAAACACCATTCAATTGACAGCCTTTGTTGTGTTTGATGCTAACTTGTAGCCAGCAGTGAACCAACTTGGTTAAAAAGGTCCATTTTTACTGTATTGACATCACAGACGTCTCTCGTTAGCATCTTCTATGCTAGCTAGCTAGTTTTCGCAAAGTGACTCAACTCAAATGTGCCCTCTCCTCACATTAGGCATTGACAGTTCCACTAAAAGAAGCTCCGTCCTGAGGCCATTTTGCAAACGACCTGTTGCTATGTCCTGCGCTTAGCGCCGCCCAAGGCAATTGTGATTGGTTTAAAGAAATGCCAATAAACCAGAGCAGGTCTTTCTCCGCAGCGCAATGCAAGACTATCAGCACGTTCAACACTGAATCAACAGAAGTACATTTTCAGGATAATGCCTGACAACCTGCGTATGGCTCCCACACTGGATGTCCCTCACTTTCTGCTCTCTGTGTGTTGTAGTTCTGAAACTCTGTTCTGGAAACAACAACAACAAACTTAGAACTAGAAATCTACACGCTGAAAATAGCAAGTTTTAAAGAAAATTTGTAGTGCAACAAGGCAGGCCTGCTTGGCTCTTTCTAGGAATGATTGTAAAGACTTACAAAGAATATATTTACAACATTTAATCTCTAACTGGCACATTTTGGGACCTAATGGTGGGATTGCTGAGTACACACAGAGATACACTGGTAAGACCCAATGAGGTTTAACCATGTATCCAGCTTTATTAAATAGCTCACATGACTGTGTTGTGTGAACAGTGGACTTCATTTAATATTGCATGGGGTGTTTTCTTTTACGTGGTTGCAAATGGCTACCAAAACATGTTGGTGTGGATCTGAAACTATTTTGCAGATTCACAGTCGCTGAACAAGACATTATTAGGCGACCAATAGGATCCTATTAACTTTAATGAAGTGTTAAAGTTAGAGTTAAAAAAGGAAAATGGCATTCACGTAAGAAGTCAAGTAAGAAGTTGGGACATTTTCTCATAGATTTATGAAGAAACACACTCCGGATCCATATGCATTTCTCTATTTATCTTGATGTTGTGCATTTATATATATAAAACATTGTCATTGAAAGTATTTCAGATGTTGCATAGTTGTCCAGTACTAATGTTTTTGATTGGGTTGGGTTGAAAGATCACAAAAACATACAAAGTAGACCTCGATTTGAGATTACTGGTCACACATACTAATCCCAAGGTGGTACAGTAGATGGCAGCTTAGTCTCATAACAGATATATAAGGAGATACCTGTAAGAAGAGGCGTTGTAGTGAAAGGAATAACCAAACACCCAGGGGCCCAACATGGGTAGGGCTCTCACAAAAGCTGTAGTAAAAGTTTATTTTTATCTTCACATATTACAATGTTATACAATTTTGCAATGCATTTTACAATGCATAAAATACAAAGTTTCTACAATGATACCATTGAAATCCACTAAATCCTGTTTTTTTAAAGATTCAATTCTGTATTTCTATGCAATACAGAATTGGTGGCAGTAGCTCAGTCCATAGGGAGTGGGGTTGGATACATTGTTTTGTATTTAAAGAGCCAAATAAAAAGGCAAAACATTGGTCCAGATGAAAACATACAGAAATGTACACTACACACACCGAAGAAATCACAAATCACCTTTTCAGTGCACAGTGGGCAGGGAAGCTTCAGAGCTCGAGTTTCCCTCGAGCTTCCAAAGGTCCAAAGTTTGAGGCGCTAGACAGTGGAACAATCCCGGTAGGTCCAGGACACGAGGTGAGAAGGCAGAGCAGAGTACACGCCAGCACACACCGAGGAAACCCCCTGCGTGGATGTCAAGACGGCACTGAAAGCACAGTTGGTTAGGTGGAGAAGGCAGCATGTGTAGAGCAGGATCTAGACGAAGAACACAAGATAAGTTTGACCACTAAATACACAACATACTTCAGACTGAAAATACACTGAGCCAAGCCAAAAAAGGGAGAAAAACATACAAACGAGACCGTTAAGAACAGCTGCCTCCCCCCCAACTGGAACCTCCCGGCCGGATGTTCCAGGTGAAAGTCTGTGACCAACTGTGGAGCCAGGATAAACCACCTGGGAATCCACGTCCTGTCCTCTGGCCCGTAACCCTCTCCACCAGACACTGGAGCACCCTACCCCACCGCCGGACGTCCAGGAGACTCTGGACATGGAAGATGGGATGGCTCCTCATGGCCCGCGGTAGCCTCAACTAAACAGCAGGACAAACTGAACACGATGGGAGCTGACCCCTATCTGCTAAAATGGATCAGAGATTACCTCACTGACAGGCCACAGTACGTCAGGCTGAAGGACATCATGTCTGACGCTGTGGTCAGCAGCACTGTAGTCCCCCAGGGCACAGTGCTGGCCCCTCTTCTCTTCACCCTGTACACCTCGGACTTCTGTTACAACTCGGAGCTGTTTTAAAAAAGGGGTCCTTTAACATCTGCAGCAAACTGCTGTGGATGTTTTACCAGTCTGTGGTCACCAGTGTCCTCTTCTACACTGTGGTGTGCTGGGGGGGGGGGGGGGGGCAGCATATCCAAGAAGGACACCTCCAGGCTGGATAAACTGATCAGGCGGGCCGGCTCTCCTGGTTGCCACAGCATCTGGTTTCACTAAATTGGATCGGAAAGGAGACTAACCTAGTAGTTGCCTAATTAACCTATAGAGAGTGGGCTATATTAAACAGAAAACACAGTCATTTGTAATTATCAGATATCAGATAACATTGTAATAAAACTAGGACACAATAAGAGATTAAGACAAACCAAGAGTCCATGTTCATCAGGAAAATTGTTTTAATCCAGGCGCGTCATGTTAGAAAACTCTGCGTAGATTCTAATCTGAAAGATGTTGTGCGCCAAACAGTGTGAATTTTCGTACGCAAAAAAACATTCTGATGGTTACCTTTTTCAATCAATGAATATTCCAGCCTTGTAAAAGGAGCCCTTGATGACCAATCATGAAACAGAATAATGGGGCAAAAACACAATTCAATGATTCTGAGATCGAGGCGCTCTTGCTTACCATGCTATTTGATTGCAATACACAGGCCAGGAACTGTAGTACTATTTTGTGCATAGGGGCCAGAGTATATCTGTTGTTTTTGCCCAGGACAAAACGAAGACCTAAAAATCGGCAGTGAGAGTAATGTTGTTTGGAGACTGTCCTTTCCCCAAAAAACGCCCACATGGGTAGTTTGTTTAAGCAGCTTTTATTACGTTTATAGAGACCGCGCCCTCTAGTGGTCACAGTTATGGCAGTGTAAAGCAGTAAGTAAGGTGAGGAAGTATAATAGTGCAAAATGTTGGTGTAAGGCTGTGCTGATGGATGGGCCAAACAAACATAGTACTAGGGTACATGTCCCGTTTGACTAAAAAAATAAACAGCAAGTTTTTTTTTTTAACTCAAAACGTATTTCCTGCCACTGGAATAGACCAATATTGTTGTATGGTTTAGAGAAGTTGTTGAGGATTAGATGTGAAATAAGAATTTCAGTTCAGTTTTAATTTACATTTCTGAGATCAAAGTGAGCTCAGACTTTATTCTCAATCTTCTGAACTCACAACTCAAATACATATTTCATATTGGCCCTAATCCTCTTCTGTATAGGGGGGGAAGAGGGCTGAAATATGCTGAGATTTATCTTCTTGTGGCAGTGCGAGCGGCCTATGACACTAGAAGCTAAAATTTCTGACAACGCCACAAAATTTTACTTCATAATCTAATCACAAATGCTGTCTTTATCTCAATTTCAAACAATTGAAATAACATTTATGTTTAGGGAATGCAGTCAGTCTCTACTAGAACACAATTAAAAATGAAAGTGTTTTTTTATTTTTTGGCATTAGGTCATAATTAATTTTAAAAATCAACTATGGAAAAAAACATAAGTGTCATATCCAGAATAATTTTCTGAATTGAGTCAGGAATACATGTTTATCACAGAAAAACAGGTAAGGCCGTTTATTTTCCAGGTAGAAAAAAATTGTAACTTGTATCATTTTTCTTCTTGTAAAAAATGGAAACGCGTCAATTTGACCCCAATACCATGCAAGGGTTAAATATATATTTTTGCTATCATTGCGAAAAAAGAATTCTCAAAAAATAAATGCAATTTCTTGCGCTCGTCTCAGGATTTTATTCTCGCTGTGAAAGTAATGTCATGGGCGGGGCCACGTTCCTATTGGCCAATTGGGTGAGCACCGTCTTGTCTTGGGAGTCCAACTGAATCATTACACCATTGTCACCGCCGTAGATAGATAACTAGCAGCCAGCCCACTTCTAAATAAATATCTGAAATATGAGTTTCTTTTGGACCAAATTACCACAAAAAATGGATTGGATTCCATGCAACGCTATTGGAAATACAATTTATCACTTTCATTCCCAGTGCTGGGCAAGTTACTTCCAAAATGTAATATATTATAGATTACTAGTTACTGTCATTTTTTAGTAATTAATTATATTACAATATTACTGTCTCTAAATTGTTATAGGTTACACTACTTTTGAGTTACTTTCACCCAAATAACAGCAAAAGTTTAACTTGGCAGCTAGTTGGTGAATTTCATACCGGATCAATGAATTCACTACATCATAGATTATTCATAATATTTTGTAAAATGTATATGAATATGCAAAGTTACGCTATACAAATAGATAATTAAAACGTACAATAGGCAAGTAGGAGAAAATGAAAATACTCAATTAAAACTACTTTACAGTTGTATTGAAGTACGGCATTGTTGTAAAATGTTGGTAAAGCACTTAAATTAGAAATGTATGTAAGTTTTAAACTAAGGTTGTCTAAAGGAAATGGTCAACGTTACGTTTTTTGTCCCTTTTTTCCAACACGTATGATGCTTTTTTTGATGTTTGTCACTTTTTTTGATGTTTAACACTACGTAACACTAAATTAACTTTAGCTTTGCAGTTATTTTTGAGAATTTATAGTCAATAAAGCTCAATTATAGGAAATTATACCTAATGTTTGAGTTATAAAACCAGATATTAGGAAATATTTTGACTGAAGTTAAGGGAAAATATGTCATCTTTTACTCAATACTATTTCGAAAACCACTTCAATTTAGTTTTACTGCGAACCGTCACCGGATGTGCTTTTATTTTGAAGCAACCTACACGGAAGTTGTCTGTTGTTGCTCTTGCTAGCTTACTGAGATGAACGTGAAACGCTAGATGCTAAACACGTCTGTCTGTCCAATTTCTAGTTAGTAAAACTGCAACATATTGAACAAGTGGTCGTCATTCGAAGCCATTCCACTACCGGTGATAAAATGTAATGATATTATGTTGAATATATACGTATATACATGATATTACGTGTAGCAAGCCACAACATTATTTCGACATGTTGCAGTGTGTCCGTGCTTATTTCGACATGTTGCAGTGTGTCCGTGCTGACCATAGACCGTTAACATTAATAATATACAGTCTATGGTGCTGACGTACCGTCACCTGTTGGGACACAGATGTTGTCCGTGTCTCTGGCTCTCACCACGGGGACAGAGACGGGACAGCTCGCTATATGTCTCTGCAGTCATGTCAACCGTCGAATAAAGCAACAGGAAATTATACCCACGTCTTTTTTTTTTTTCCTGTGAAGAAAATTTCGCGGGGTTGGTGAATTCTCAAAAAAAACAAAATACCACTAAATGTTGCGTTAAAATGCAATTGGAACTCGCGATACTGAGATTGTAACAAGTATAATATTACCGAAATGTATTTAGTAATGCGTTATATTACTGCGTTACAGCAAAAAGGAATACATTACTTTTGTAACGCGTTACTCCCAAAACTGTTCATTCCTGCCTATTAACTATTTTAACTTTCAGTTAAAATAATTCATGATTTCTGATTTTGTTACTCAAATATTAGGCATAATTCTATATAAATGAGAGTTATTGACCATAAATTCAGAAAAATAATGTAAAACTATTAAACTGGTGTTAGTGAAAAGGCAAAAAAAAAAGTCGGGGACAAAAATGTCAAATTTGTCAGTTTTTTAGCCTGGGAGGACAACACAAGGGTTCAAAATGTCAAATTTATATTGAAACCTTTTAGTCTTATATATTATTTTTGGCTATTGGTATGAAAACTCAAAGATATTTTGCTCTCATAAAATGCTTTTTTGCTATCAGTGTTATAAATTTCCCTCTAACATTTATTTTCTAGAATGCAATAAAGAAACCAATCTAGCTCCATAGGGCCGCTCCCAAAGGCTGGGATAGAAAGGACTTTTCCTGTGGGAATGAGCTGCCTCATGTATGCTAAATGGTAGCATATTTTCCTAACCTGGCCGCGGCATTCATGAACAGAAACACATTGTTTGTAACTTTTTTAAAGCCAACAGTATCCAGAACAATCTGTACCTGTATCCAGAACAATCTGTACCTGTATCCAGAGCCCCCGCAGCAGCATGCACAATGCTGTAGCTCGGTGCAGCTGTGGAATGTTTGAATGGAAACACACCATTAAAACCGGATTACGATACATTGTTAGCAAAGGTAGACAAGGTACTTAGCGCTTTACGGGACAAAGCCGCCCTCAGACCCCGGCAGGGGGGCGCGCAATCCGCTCAACCACACAGCACCCAAATAGGAGTCTACAGGAGTCTACACGCAGGCTTAAATAGAGCCCCCCCCACCTGCTCCCAATCAAAGGAGACGAGCACCCAGGTGTGCTGGTGCCCCCCCCCCCCCGTGCACAGGTAAGATGGAGGGGGAAACATCCTGTCACATTCTGATTCAGTTATTTGTATTTATACACCCACACTGGAAGAAATTTAACATATAATTTACAGTAACTTACTGTACCAATTGAAACAGTTAAGCGCTGTTGTATGTACTGTATATTGCAATACAGTACTAGTAACAGTATGTAACAGTGCAACCAGCATTGTTAGAATCACCCATATTCTAAAATATTTCAATTACACATGTCATGTTGTGTTGACACGGTTGTAATGTAACTTTACAGCATTCTACTGTAAAGTCATATACAGTAGTGTTACTGGGAAATCTAAAGGAAATAACTGGAGATTTCACAATGACACAGAATTTTTACAGAATCCATTTGGAGACTATATATATATATATATATATATATTTTTTTTTAAGAGCGGCTCTGGGTTGATGTAAGATATAGATCATAGAACATATTGGAATGAACCTTTAGCGTTACATGTGTTTCCAAATGGGAAAGTGTCCTATAATTTCCTAATTCCTCTCTACTTACAACACACAGTAATGTCAGAGACACCGTGTGTGGGGGAGGGGTGGCAGAGGGAGTAGCAGAACGTCTCCCACCCTCTCTCTCTCTCTCTCTCTCTCTCTCTCTTACACACACACACACACACACACACACCATCGCTTGCTGGCCAGAAGCAGTGTCTGACGGCTGCATCCTTTGCTGTAGCAACGCGGCTTCTCCATCCTCCTCTGCGTCGTCTGCACCCGACATCCAGCCCGCACGAGTCTGTTGTGTCTCCACAGGGTGCCCATTGTGATTTCTCCTTTTTTCTGGGTGGGGGGAAACAACACCACGGACATGATGGGTAACAAAGAGCGACGAGGCGTGAATTTTAAAGGCTTGCTGAAGAGGAACTGGCTTCTGATCGCCACGGTTATATCAGTGCTGCTCGGTACGTGAAGCCCCTACATGCCTGCTCATGTGTACATGCTGAGGGAATGAGACGCTTTCATCTGCATTTCTGTTAAACATGTCCACGTCCTCTTTGTTTTCGGATTCTGTCTTGCTTTCCGCTGCTGTCACTGTTGACATAAATCTACCTCTTTTGCAGTAGCTGGTCACTGCTTAACTAAACAGCAACAGTGCATGCCAAATGTGTGTAAATGATCATCATTATGTTAGTTCATGATTGTCTTTCATGAAAGAACGGCGTGAGGTTAGGAGACACAGCCTGTGTCCTCCAGAGGCAGAGAGCAGTGTCTGTGTCTCAGTCAAACGTGACCAGACTGAAGGGACAGCTGATTGGGGCTCAGCGAGGAGTCCCATCAATCCATCAGTCCCTCCATTTATTTCTTCGTCACTTGGAATCATAAAAAAAATTTTAAAAATCCAAAATACTAATAAATACATTTGTGTATGAGGCAGCAGCAGTGAGTATATCTAAGCTGCATGTGTTACCGAGACATAAACTAATAAGGAATGTGACGTCTGAAGTCTAACAAGTGAAATTAAAAGTAGATTATGTCCTGGGCCGTTTAAAAATTCCATTCATTTATTAGCTAGCTAGCTAAACAGCTAGCCTGGCTCTGTCTAAAGTTCAAACCTATGGTTCAAAAATACACTACAACACCTTCTAAGCTCACTGATTAACACATACTTTCTTACTTTGCAACACTTTTTTATAAGGGTAGGAATCATATACTTAAGAAATGCTTAACCACCACATGACTCATGCACGACTAAAGTCCTGTTGTAATTCTCATCGTTATTTCTTTATTTTACCACTAAAGGGACAGGTATGGATTATAAACTGATGTTTTGTGTTGATTTGTAATACCTGTCCCTAGATAGGCCTTTAAAATGCATGAAACCCACCAACAAACACATGAGAGACAGTACAAAGCAAGCAGAAATTCAACAATGGATATTAAAAACACACAAACTCGACAAGAGACAAACTAATAATAAAATAACGGATGATCCAGTCACTGTGACGTCATGTAATTACACAATAGATTTGGAAATTTGGGCGTGAGAGTGTGTCAGTTTTCCATTTCTGGGGAGATTCAGTGTCTTGATTACTGTATTTTTTAACTTTAGACAGCTAGCGCTTTCCTCCTGCTTCCAGCCTTTATGCTAAGCTAGGCTGAAACAGGCAGTTGGGATGGATCTTGGATATTGTATGTATGTGTATTGTATTCTAGTACTTCATTTATATTCATATTCTGTGCTGTGGGACTGATTTTGCTGCTGTGACACTATAATTTCCCATTTTTTCGGGATCAGTAAATCTATCTATATACTGTCATACTCTGACCAATTAACTCATTACCTTTTACTGTATTTTTTACACTATTTAGTTCAAAGATCTGCTCTATAAATCACCTGTTCTTCTTTAAAAGATTTTAAGAAATAATAATCAGAACCGAGTCAAACATGCACACCAGTCCCCAGGTTCGGGCCTTTCCCAAATACATAAATTATACATCACCAACAACATTGTTGACTGCAAAAAAGGACGATGGATTAATTGTAATTTCAGTTGGACTTCTAATTTGGCTTTCTGACATGTGGTATATGGATTATGTCATTTTACTTAAATCTATATGTAACTTTCAGTTTGAGTGGATTCTAGCGGCCCCTATAGCCAGAAGCATGTAACGACAGCAGACCTGCTCTCGTTAAACTCTTATCTTTACCGACGGTCATATAGTCCCGATGAACGACAGATGATCAGTTCCAGATGCATCGCTGCATTTCAAGTGTTGCGTACGGTAACTGAGTCTACTTTGGATGTCTACTGAGATTACCGGATACCGTTATCTCTGTCACTGAGTCACTCGCCGAAGCATTAAGAGATTGTCGTAGCAACTAAAATAATAATAGTTGGATTTAGAAGGGGACTAAATTTAATGTCGGCTACTGACGTACAACCACATTGCTTATTGTAAAGTTATTTAATGAAGGAAATAGATATGTTACACACTCAATTCAGGGTGGGTTTTAATCCTCATGTTGTCTTTGAGTCAAATTGACCCGTTTTCCTATATCAATATTCTTTTTAATTCCCCAAAATAACACGATTGATTCCTCACAACGCTCTTTGCCAAGTACAAATGTCTACTTTCATTAATTTTGTGGCGTCTTATTCAATTTTATAGCATTTGAAAAACAAATTGAAGTGGTTTTGAAATAGTATTGAGTAAAAGTTGACATATTCCAGTCTGTGATTATCCATCAACATCCATTCCTTTAATTTTAGCCTAAATAATTCCTAGATTTCTGCTTTTCCCACTCAAACATTAGGTATAATTTCCTATAAATGAGGTTTATTGACCATAAAAAATCCCGTTATTGTCTCCATCTGTTTAAAACACAGCTGAGTGTGACTTATCGCCCATTATCTTTTCCTTTTAGCTTTCAGTTGTTCTTTGTTTAATTTCCTTCCTTTCAGTGGGGATCCAGTCCCAGTATACCATAGCAGCAGATAACTTCTAAAATAACATTAAAATACAGTTAGGCCTATATGAAGAAATCTCCTGCTACCTTTAACCTGGCTGGACACACTAACTCAGGCTTTTCTGGTGTAACAAAGAAATCTGTGACCCGTCAGAATGTGTTACTGTAGCGCCATCTACCTGCTGTTTATCATCCCGTGACATTGCAGGACCGGGCAGACGCCTTACTAAAAACTATATAAAACTAGCATTCTTGTCACTGTTAGTCTATTTTCAGTCTTATTTGCTGTTGAGGTAATTTAGGACCATTGTATGAAAAACGACTTCATGTGGCGGGAACAGAGTGAGGACCCAAAAGCAGAGATGGCCAGGCAGGCAGGAGAGGGTTTCAGAGGCTTTATTTAGCCTCAAAAAATGAGTAAAACGAACTCAGGATGCACTGGATAACAAACCAAAATGCAAAAATATACAAAGGTCCAGGGGGGGAAAAAGAAGGGCAAAAACAGAGGAAAAACCCACAGGAAAACCCAGGGTCCAGGAACAGGAACAGGAACGAGGGAAAACATCTTCTGGAACAGGCAGACAAACACAACGATCTGACAGAGAGACAGAGAAGCACAGACATTAAATACACAAGGTGATGAGGTAACGAGAGGCAGGTGACAAGAGGGCAGGGGATGAGGTGGAAAACATCAGGTAATCACAAGAGTGGGAAGACACAGGAAGTAACTCTAAAGACAGGACAAGACCAAAAACAGACTTCAAAATAAAACAGGAAACAGAACATCCAGACACTCAGGGGAACACAAGGCCGGGGAGAACACAAGACACAAACACAAGACAGAAAATACCAAAGAAGGAGAAAAAGAAACCAAAGCAAACACCCAAACCAAACCATAACACTTCAGAATCCTTAAAAAGTCACATGTGCCTTTAATTAATCTAATTTTGTTTGTGGCAGAGATGATTCAAACATTAATCGTTGTGTTTTTATGAAAGCACCTGCTACGGAAAGTATTACGAGATGCACAACAAACTTTACCTTGCACAACAACTCACACAAAAGTCACGCGAAAAAAGTTTTTAAAAAAGTGTCCGGTTCTGTGTAGAAAATCATCTGGGGCGTTGGGTTACCTGTGAACACACAGCATATAACAACTTCCTGACTAAAATGTATATAATGTCTAATTGTTGTGTTCAAAATAGATCTGTTTTGTAAGTTAGTGGACAGTTAGTAGTAGTTAGTGGTTGGTTGATGTCGGACATATCGTTTAGTTAGCTTAGGGTCTGGATCCTGCAGTCTTCCCATTCCCCCTGCTGATTCCACACATCTGTATTATCCAGCTTAAAAAAATGTATATTCTGGGTTATTTACCCTGTTGGTAATGAATAGCACCACACAGCAGCTTTTTGGTTCATTGTTAGAAGACGAAATTAGCATTACAAGTCATGGAGGGTGGAGAATTCTTCCCCCTCACAGTGGGCGTGGCTTTCAGGGTACAACGTTCTGCCGGTTCTCCGGTTCAGTGTGTGTCATTAAGTTCTGGTAATTTGATCACGGTCAGGTCTTTGCAAAAATAAAAACATACAAGGTCAAGGTCAAGGTTTATTTATATAGCACATTTACAAACAGTCGCTACCGCCCCAAAGTGCTGTACAATTATAGATAACAACATAATAAAAGGGCATAACAAATATCCGGAAAAAACATCTAAAACTGAATATACCAAAAACAACAAAAATACAACAAATAAAAAGCTTTGCTCAAGTCAATACAACAACAAAATGTCACAGCTCAGCTTGTGTTAAAAGCCAGTGCAAAAAGATGGGTTTTTAAAAGTGATTTAAAACTCTCAATAGAGGAAGCTGCTCTAATGTTCAGAGGGAGAGAGAGTTCCAGAGCTTAGGACCTGCCACCGAGAAAGCTCTGTCCCCTCTGGTTTTCAGTCTGGTTCTGGGACAGTCTAAAAGCAACTGGTCAGCGGACCTGAGTGCTCTAACTGGAGCGTTCAAAACCAGCATATCAGAAAAATATGATGGTGCCAGCCCATTCAGAGATTTAAAAACAAACAATAAGATCTTAAAATGGATTCTAAAAACGACAGGCAGCCAGTGGAAAGACAACAGTACAGGGGTGATGTGGTCATAGCGCCTTTTTCCTGTCAGCAGGCGTGAAGCCGCATTTTGGACTAACTGTAATCGGCAAAGTGAAGACTGCTCAAGGCCATAGTACAGTGAGTTGCAGTAGTCCAGGCAATTTGTAATCAAGGCATGCACAACTGTTTCCAGTTGGCTATGGGGCAGGCTGAGCTGAAAAAAGCTTGTTTTTACCACTGAACTGATCTGTTTATCGAGTTTAAAAGAACTGTCAATAAAAACACCAAGAGTTTTTACAAGTGGGCAACAATTTGAGAACATAGGACCCAGAGCATTGTTAAAACCAGAGACATCGGGCTTCCCAAAAATTACAACTTCAATTTTTTTATCATTTAAGTTCAAAAAATTCAATGAAATCCAGTCTTTTACGTCATGTAGGCATTTACTCAGAGCTTCAACTGAGTTTGTTTTAGAATTCAAAGGTAGGTAAATCTGCACGTCATCTGCAAAGCAGTGAAATGATATGTCGTATTTTCGGAAGATTGATCCGAGGGGCAGCATATACAGCGAGAACAAGACTGGGCCTAAAATTGAGCCTTGAGGCACCCCGCTGTCAATCGGGGCTTTATTTGAGTAAAAATAAAGCACCACCAATACACACCAAAGAAAAGCAGCATTTTAGTGTTTAGTTGGTGTAGGTGGCAGCATTGAAAGGTCTTCACTGCTGCTACTAAACATCTGCAGAATCTGGAGCTTGCTAAATGTGGAGAATTTGAGTTCTATCAGGTATAGGTCCTGTTTTGATAGCCCAGTGTAGTCAGGCCGTACAGTTTGCTGTGTCATCAAAGTGTTTTACAAGCATCTTCAATGGAGCTCTGCTATGTGTGATAACGCTGAAGGAGCGCATTACTGAAACCACTGAGTGGGATACATGACGTGTGCATGAATTTGATTTATTTAAGCCACATAATTCCAATTTTCTGTCCTGCTTGACCCATGTATGATCATATGTGTGTCTTTCTTCTGATCAGGGATCAGCTTGGGCGTCGTGGTCAGAGAGTATGCCTCCCTCTCCCATCTGGACAAGCAGTATTTCGGCTTCCCGGGAGAGATCCTCATGCGGATGCTGAAGCTTGTCATCCTCCCGCTCATCATTTCAAGCATGATAACAGGTGATGTGAATAGGTTTTTGGTCGTAAGCTTGGTAAAACTAGGGGGGGGTTCAGGGTCCCTTCCTCAAGGGCAATTTGACATGGGGCAGGGCCACCAGCTTTCTGAATACTGTACCACCTAAGCCACAGCCGCCCCATACAGTGACTGGAAAGTAAAATGGCCGCCATGGCCACTACGAGGCGTTTTTGCAATAATTCCTTTTCTGTAAATGTTCAGCACCCCAAACTGTAGTGTGCATGGAATTCCCTGCTTTTATGATCAAGTCAACATATCACCTCAGATTTGACATAAATCCTGTACTATAATTACTTTCAGCCACAAAGAGGCCAAGAGAAAGTATGCATTCGCCACATACTTAGATGATACTTAGAAATAATTTTGAAAGATAAAAAGAAAATGATGTAGTTGCAGACTAATGCAACATAGATGATAGTATTAAAAGTCAATTAATTCAATTCAATTTTCAATTTTTATTTATTTATAGTATCAATTCATAACAAGAGTTATCTCAAGACACTATACAGATAGACCACACTCCAGAATTTACAAGAACCCAACAGTTCTAGTAGTCTCCTCCAGAGCAAGCAACAGTGCGACAGTGGCGAGGAAAAACTTCCTTTTAGGCAGAAACCTCGGTCAGACCCAGGCTCTTGGTAGGCGGTGTCTGACGGGCCGGTTGGGGTTAGAATGAAGAGTGGCAATAACAAAAATAGAAAAAATTAGTAGTCTATAGCAGTTCTTTGTAGTAGTTCATAGCATAGCAGGACGCTGTGCGGTATTACAAGGCACAGCAGGACGTAGCAGGGCACTGCAGTGTAGCAGTTTGAACATGGCATAACAGAACATAATCAGAGTGTATGTAGTTCAGTGTGCTTGAATTTGTTGATGAAAACCATGTGTGGTATCTATTAATATTAAGGAAGTGATGCATCGTGACGCGTCGCGATGCATCGTGATATTGAATTGATGTAAATCGCTGACAGTATAATCGTAAATGAATCGTGAGACGTGAAGATTCTTGTGTCGAGAGACATAAAACAGAAGTAACATTCATAAACTGGGCAAGACAGGAAGATAGCTGCTACTCTAGGTGACAGGAAAAGGATTATTGCCAAGTAAGTACTTAAAGGATTTTGACTTGGTGGTTGGCGCATACATAAACAAGCAAACATATTGAAATCCATAACAGCATATTGAGGATGCTTCTGAAAGTTATTAACCAGAAACAGCTCAAAAATTGCTTTCACCAAACCCACTGGACTTCCTTTAAATTAACAGTACTTTTGGATTGCATAGAGCCAGCAGATTTCCATATGTAAATAGGAGAATTAAGGGTTCATTTTGACCAAACCGGAGTTGCGATTGTTGCTTTATGATGATAAAATTTCTGTTTATTTGAAATGGAGTCTGGTGTGTCTTAGTGATTAAAGGAATTTGTCATGTTAAACAAAGACGATCTTACTCTTAACAAAAAGTTCTGTCTCTGTAGGAATCATTTTCCATAATGTTGTCAGGCATGTCAGTGGCAAAACAAAGCTGTTTGTAAAAGTGGATGTAAATGAAGGTGCGCAATTGCCCAATAACTTACATTGTAGCTTGAGGCAGCAGTCTTGTACCCCGGGAAATCCAGAGTTCAGCGAGTTACTCTGGCATTGAGTAATGCTGCTCATTAACTATGCCCTTGTAGCCGAGCTGCACCAATCACATCGGTGCATCTGATACAGGAAGGCTAGAAGCGAGCTGAACCAATCACATTGGTGTATCTGATATAGGCGAGCCAGAGGCGAGCTGCACCAATCACATTGGTCTATCTGATATAGGAAGGCTAGAACCGAGCTGCACCAATCACATCGGTGTATCTGATATAGGCAGGCCAGAGGTGAGCTGAACCAATCACATCGGTGTATCTGATATAGGCAGGCCAGAGGTGAGCTGAACCAATCACATCGGTGTATCTGATATAGGCAGGCCAGAGCTGAGCTGAACCAATCACATCGGTGTATCTGATATAGGCGGGCCAGAGGCGAGCTGCACCAATCACATCGGTGTACCTGATGTTGGCGGGCCAGAGGCGAGCCGCACCAATCACATTGGTGTATCTGATATAGGCGGGCCAGAGGCGAGCTGCACCAATCACATCGGTGTATCTGATATAGGCAGGGCAGAGGTGAGCTGAACCAATCACATTGGTGTATATAAGGTACTGGGCTCTGGATACGTCACCCCGTGTGTTGTTGTGATTGGTCGTAGTGTTATCCTATTTCGTGCAGTGAGATTTTCAAATGCACACAAATGCAGATGGGCAGCTTTCATTACTTGATGCCACGCCCTTAATCTTTCAGATTTGGGTCTGGATTTCCAGGCTTTCCAGGTCTTGTTTATACTGGACCAATCTAAAAGATTAATGTCCCCACACAAAAAACCTTCGAAAATAGGGCCCATGTCTAAAAACAAAGTCACCTTTTAAAGCAGTTACATTGAATATTTTACAGAAGTTTTAGGTTGATCTTGTGATTGTGTTCAGCACAATGTTTTTCCATTGTTTTTTTCGATAAACAGTTCCTGAATTGGTTGTTGATGATTAGGAGGATTTGTTTTTTCCACCTGCATTTCCCCAGAGTTTTCCCCACCTGCGCAACTCACTCACTGCGTGCTATAACTTCCTCAGAAATATATGGAGGATGATATGGATTGCAAACCCCCATTTGACTTTAATACAAGCTGTATTGGTTATTGTTACAGTACATGTAATGGTTGTGAATACTACAAATAGTTCTAAAATGAACATATTTAATTTCTCCTGTGTTTATGATGAAATCCTATATACTTCTATAGTTTCTAGATTGAGTTTTATTCCTCCTGACAGGGATGGTTGAGGGGTCAAGGTGCTGGCCATGACATTAACGTCCAGCAAGGAACATTTGTTGCGTGTGTGTCATTCCTAACATCGATCTTCCCTGATTCCCTGGCATCGCTCCACTGTCTGCTCTCAAATAAAAGCTTCATATGCCCCTACAATTCTCATTTTTGTAATCTTTCATCAGCATCTCAGTCTTCATCCGCGTATTGACTCTGCTGGTACACTTTTATAAAAAGCCTACTTCACATTTCCGTGACACTCAAATGATGTGGCGCAGTTCTCACCCCCGACTATGCCATGGTTGATGGCCTAGGTGTCAAAAGCCCAATCTGTAAAGTCTTTGACAAGATAAATTATCGGATATTAATGTAAAAATTTTAAGTAAGAGCTTGATAAATTGACACCATGAAATCTTGTGCTTTTTCGTCCCCACAGGTGTTGCAGCCCTGGACTCCGAGGTTTCCGGAAAGATAGGCCTGCGAGCTATTATTTATTATTTCTCAACAACCATCATTGCCGTTATTCTCGGTGAGTTGATTATTTTCTTCAGTTCTCAATTTCTCTGTTTATTTCAGTTGCTTTGCAGTTAAGTCACTCAAATGTGTAAAAGTGGTTGAAATGAAACTTATTTACTGAGTCAAGTTGTCATCACAGCATGCTGAGCGGTGTCATCCTATGCAGGGATTATTTTGGTGATGACTATCAAACCGGGCGTCTCTCAGACTGCCGACCACATTGACAGAGCCGGGACCACGCCCAATGTCACAACAGTTGACACACTCCTGGACCTCGTCAGGTGACCTCCCACCTATTCCATACAATTGTCTCATAATCATGAAGTATCCACTCATTTGGATGCTAAAGTATCAATAGTCTTGCAATTGTCAGCTCTATCTCCACAGTGCTATGGAGAAAGGTCTGGCTACACTACAGATGCATTCTGTGATAGGGAAAAAAAACACTCTTACACAGTGACTTTGGCTCTGCTTAATAGTCTCATATAGATAGAAATGTGTAGCAATAGAAATCACCACATACAATATTAAATGAAGTTAACTGTTCACACAATACAGTAACAAGTAAGTAACCAAGTAAGTAACTTACAGGGAGGTGTGTTCAGGTGCATTCTGGGCGTGCTGGTCTTTCAGGGAGGTGTGTTCAGGTGCATTCTGGGCAAGCTGGTCTTACAGGGAGGTTTGTTCAGGTGCAATCTGGGCGTGCTGGTCTTACAGGGAGGTGTGTTCAGGTGCATTCTGGGCGTGCTGGTCTAACAGGGAGGTTTGTTCAGGTGCATTCTGGGCGTGCTGGTCTTACAGGGAGGTGTGTTCAGGTGCATTCTGGGCGTGCTGGTCTTACAGGGAGGTGTGTTCAGGTGCATTCTGGGCGTGCTGGTCTAACAGGGAGGTGTGTTCAGGTGCATTCTACGCTTCACACCGTTCTACTTAGATGGTTAAAATAGGACCCATAGTTTTTCCCTGATAGTGTTTTATTATTATTAAAATACTTAGAAACTACTCATTTGTCACCTTTCAGCCTTTATGCTTTAAACAAATATCAGCGTATTATTGGTGATACACTAAGTCATACAAATTAAAAGTGACATTAGACGTGAAAGATGTGAGATACAGCTGGTTTTGATCGCCTAGTAGCTTCCTGCTAAGTGGACCCCACAGAATATTCATAATAAGTAACTAATATATGAGACTAAAATCCAATTCCCCCACAACGCTTTATTGACAAAATCTTTGTAGCGCTGTAAAGGCATCTGCAGATTTCAGTTTAACTTGATTTAATGTATCAATTTGACAGGGACAGGGTACATTAATTAACATTGCTGCAAGTGCATCAGAATTAGCCAAAAGGCTAATTTCATCCATTGTCCCTGGTTTTTGTCTACCTAAAAAACAACAATAAGAAGATTACAGTCAAGAATACAAATATAAAAAGCAGTAAAACAGATAAAACTCCTCAAATCCCGTTGATAAATACAGTGCACAAGTTTGCTATGATACAGACATTAGTTTAAATAAAAAAAGAAATGTACACTAAACATCATTTTTTTTACATTTTAGTAAGATTAGTTTCCTTGCTTTAATATAAGTTAACCACATTAACATCCTCTTTATGAATATAAAAATCCCTCTCTGCTGGATTTTGACTTCCATAACGGGTTTTTGCAATGACCCATCTGTCAGGAAATGAGTGTACTACACATTATTATATAGATTAACCCCCAGTCTTGTTTTTTCCAACAGAAACATGTTCCCCGAAAATCTGGTGCAGGCTTGTTTTCAGCAAGTAAGATGATTTGCACATCCATCATTCACTTTCTACACGTTCAAAGTTTAATTTAAACCTAAATCGGTCAGGTGAGTAAGTGCTGTGTGTGAACGTAACTCTGATGTTGTGAAATCTGACCAATTACAATCCAGTACAAGACCAAGCGCAAAGAGCTGGAGCCTCCGAAGGTTTCGGTCAACACCACCACAATTCCACCCCTCACAACTACTATCATGTCGGTGGTGGAGGTAGGTGTGCACATTCCTCTACTCTGTTCATCTAGAGCAGTCAGTACCTTAATGCCTTTGATGCATGGCCAAAGCTAAACTTGCACCAGAGTTCACCAGAGTCTGTCGGGGACATCCATTAACATGCATATTGAGGTTGGGATCTTTAAATAAGTGTGTCCTTGTTGTCCTTGTCCGTTTGCATGTTTCTACCCCTGAATCTGATCTCAAAGCAACAGAAGACCCAATAATGAGTCATAGGTAGCCATAGGTCATTGGGTTGGGATCCTGGGGAAAACATTCGCACAGCATCAAAGGATCTGGATGAAAAAATCCCTTTGTCTTTCCTTGGCAGAACATAACGAAGGACTATCAAATCGTCGGGACATATTCTGATGGCATCAACGTGTTGGGGCTGATCGTGTTCTGCGTTGCCTTTGGCCTCGTCATCGGGAAAATGGGCGAGAAGGGCCGTATCCTCCTGGAATTCTTTGATGCCCTGAATGAAGCGACCATGAAACTGGTCCAGATCATTATGTGGTATGTATAAAAGACTGATGACCAAGTATGGGCTTTTAAAGGGAGATTTCAAAGCTACATGGTTAACTTATTATCATAGTTTTAGTTTAAAAAAAACAAACCTGGATGACCTTTTCAGTACTTTTTGTACTGAAAAGTGAATTGTCCAGGTCTATTGGACCTGAACGTGTCCCGTAACTTATCTTTAAAGACGAGGCAAACTCAACTGTCAAATTTGAGACCCAATGTTGTGGCTCAGTGGTAGAGCCTGCCAATTGGTAGGTTGGAGGTTCAACCCCTGGCCCTGCAGTCCCATGTCAAAGGGTCCTTGGGCAACACGCTGAATCCTGAGTTTTCGCCGATGCTGAGCCTTCAGAGTGTAAATGTGTGTGAATGTTCATCAGTGTGTGAGTGGTTCCTGTACTATATCAAAGCGCTTTGATTAGTGGTTGAGACTAGGAAAAAACACCGTATAAATACAGTCCATTTACATTAAATGGTAGTTTAATACGGTTTAATGTCTCTTTTATGTTTGTGCTGTCAAAACTGGTCAAAAATAATGTTAAATGTTCCTTCTAAAAAACACACAGGTTCGGACGAACAATGTATTTTTTTCCCAAGTATGGCCATAACATGGAAAACTTCCAACAAGATATACATACTACTTGAGTTAGTATATTTATTTTAACTATAACACAATCTCTACATTCCTATACATGAAAAAATAAACTATGTTAATAAACTAATATCCTCTAATAAAAAGGCCGTAATGGACTTCTGATGCTGCACCCTCTGAATTCTCTAAATTAGTACAAACGTAACAACTATTTCATCCACTTTACATGCTCACAGTCACCTAGCTACAGTTGTCATTAAGTTTATTTGCAAATGGATACTTTTACACCCTCTTTGGTTATACTCTATTATGTATATATACATAACATCATGTTTTGCCATCTACAAGCAAATCAGCATTTTAACCGAACAATTCCCACTTCAATTAGCATAAAATACTTATTAGACAAACACCCAATATGTAGTATGTGAGTAGTGGGTAGCATAACTACTTTTCAAGTGTAGTGTTAACTGCTTCCAATGAAGTGTAGCTTGTAGCTTCCCCAATGAATGTTGACAGTTAGTACTAAAGACGTTCTGCTAACGCTAAGTCTCTCATTCCCTCTTCCCACTTGAGTATTTGTAGCATTACATTTGGCATTGTCAAAAAGAGAAAGAGAGAAACTTTTCAATGAATTATATTCGAAAATGCATCAGTTGTTATTGTTGTTCATTTTTCTGTTCATTGACTAATCAATAATTCAAGCTAGCATTCAGTTTTAGTCCAAATGCCCAGTATTTGCTATATTCCTCTAAAATAATAATTTGAATCTATACCCCACATGACTTTAGCTACATGCCAGTTGGGATCCTGTTCCTCATTGCTGCTAAGATCATCGAGGTGGAAGACTGGGAGATCTTCAAGAAGATGGGTCTTTATATGGTGACGGTGCTGAGTGGGTAAGCCGTCCCGTTTCTCTATATCTCACTGTTTCAAACGTAGGGATTTATGGCTGACATTTAGGCCCATTCTGTCACCAGTGATACAGGAAAAGCGGAGCTCTGGTTAGCCACTGATAAGGGCCAAGGACATTTAAAACTGCTCAACCTGCAGATGCAGTAATAAAAGTTACGCCCATTCCACTAAATCTAAGTGACACCATTAAAGACTGTACAGTAAATCCCCTACAGTCAGGTCACAGTGTTGGTCCAAGGCTCCAGGTAACGAAATGTGCACACTTTGTTGTAATGTTCTGAATGCAGCTTTCAGAACATATCCAGAAGTTTATTAAATGGTTTGAATCTACACGGCTTTATTATACATCCATGATCTAGACGAGCATATTCACTGCCCTCTGTCCAGTTAAACCACTTGAACAGCCTCCTGCTATTATTATATTATAACCAAAAAGGATTGATTTTACTTACTTTCAAAACTGAACCGACTCTAACCCACAAGCATATGAGAGTGTATCTTTTTCACGATTGAGAGAAGCTCATAATCATATCTGTTCTGTCCCCCAGTCTGGCTATCCACGCTACCATCTGTCTGCCGCTCATCTTCTTTGTCATTGTGAGGAAGAACCCGTACACGTTCGCGTTGGGAATGGCTCAGGCCCTGGTGACAGCACTCATGATCTCCTCCAGGTCCGAATCCACTTAGCACCTCGCTCTGCTTAGAAAGCCAAATCCTATTCTGAACATTGCCTAAAAAGCAACATCATGCATTTGTGAGTGAAAAGCATGCGTGCCAACCCGTCTTGTCTTGTAGCTCGGCCACCCTGCCCATCACCTTCCGATGCGCGGAGGAGAACAACCGCATCGACAAGCGGATCACCCGTTTCGTCCTCCCAGTGGGCGCCACCATCAACATGGACGGGACGGCGCTCTATGAGGCGGTGGCCGCCATCTTCATCGCCCAACTGAATGACTTCACTCTGGATGTGGGCCAGATTGTCACTATCAGGTACTTCAAAGTTCCTAATACCTCTTTCACACCAATGACAAGGGTCGGATCAGGGTTATATGAAGCGTGTTCAACCCTTCATTAATCAAGTCAAACAGTACAGTATATACTATTACAATAGTAATAGTATACACTAGTACAATATATATTATTACAGGGGTGTCAGAGTCAATTTCACAAGGGCCACACTGGAGATAATAATCAAATTAGAGACCAGAAATGAATAGTTTTGACGCGTTTTTATTGATTATAAGTCAAATATTTTGGCATGTCTCATATAGCCTTCTCACGTACAATTTGCTCCACATAAAGCCCGAAAAGGTTAGCAAAAACGTTCCTTAGCATCATAGAGTTTAGCAAATCAAGCAAAACATGCGAACACTCTGGTTATGTGGGAATATTGAAATCTTAAAGTCTGTAAATCTACTAACTTCTGCTTTGAGTGTCGCATAATTTAACAATAATTTAACGTAGCTATGTATGGTACACAAACACAAAAACGTGTCAGTGTCACATTTAGAGACATATTCTTCTTTCTTACCCCGTTTTATTGACCACATAGTGGAATAAAATGTATTTTTACTTTGCCAGTGTGGAATTGCTTTAAACCTGCATTCTATCTAATTTCCAACATATCAAAATCGTTTTTTATAGTATTCTATGACAAAATGACCTTACTTCTGAATTTACGATCTCCATCGCTAGTTTGAAATCTTCTTTGATTCGTCATAGTCATTAGTGACTTATGGTCCCATTTATTTTAAAATTGACAATAAAATCCGGGGATGTTTTAGGGGCGTAGGTACACACGGGCCTGCCACAATGCTAACCAAGGATCTGTGTAGGCTACCTTAAAATAGACCTGAACTCTTTTTTCATCTTTAATTTTCTCTCTTTCACTGAGTTTTCTAGGGCTGCACAATATCGTTTTTTATCGTCATCGCGATATCAACTGGTACAATAAATCGTGAAAGGTATCGACATATCGCGAAAGAAACTGTGTAGGTTGAAAAAAATATCAGTAGAAAATAACTGCTTTTATTTTTTAGTGCTGCCTTTTATGCTCAATATAATGCTCAATTTCTTTAATAAAGAATGTTGGAAATTATTTTACTTGTAGCAATTTGTTCTATTTTAGCAAAATATTGAAATCAGCAGAAATGCAGAACTAAGTTTACTTCATTTTCTGTTTATTTATCTCAAGCAACATCATCATAGTGAAATTCAACAATGTTACATATTGCATATTTTTCCCATATTGAACAGTTCTAGTGTTTTAACTTTGTTTGGAAGATTTTTCCGATAGCACCTTGGCAACCAACGTGGCTAGCTAGCAATATTGTACGTTAAATCCAGATGAATGACACTGGTACCAAATTAGATGACAGTTAGCAACTTTACACCTTTACTTACTTACTTTACTTTAAATGTACTTTAAAACACTTAGCAAGTCTTGCTATTTGAGTAAAGCTGTAAAATTTGAGTTATACTATATTCCTTTTATGATTATTTCATGTATATTGTATGTATGTATATTGTATCCTAGTATTTCATTTATATTTATATTCTGTGCGCTGTGAATGATGTAACACCATAATTTTCCATTTTTTGGGATCAATACATATCTCTCTATCTCTCTATCTATCTATCTATCTATCTAAAGCGCAGGAAAAACCGGGAAAGAGTTGACGTCTCAATTGCGTTGTGCTTGTTTGCTGCTTGCTCTCTTTTCCTGATTGCATTTTTTTTGCAAGTTTTTAGGCCTTAGTTCAATCATTTAAGCAGAAAAAATGTATGTGGCTAGTAGGCCAGTTGCATCAGTGTGCCTGCACCTCTGTTTATTACAGCATAACAACAGTTACAATCGTCAAATTACAATAAACTGGAATTGTCCCCTTTTTTCTTGAATAGAAAGAACTATTTTATTTAATATATTGGACGCCAAACTCTACTTTTTTTGCATTTCAGAAATCTGGTCACCTTGTTATATATATTCATATATATATTAAACCATCTGAGACCGAGCTTGGCATATATGAAAACAAAACACGTAGCTTATTGATAAGCTCACATTGTTATAAACTGGCTTCTTCCTAACAGCTGTCTTTTGTGATGCTGTCCCGTCTTTCTATCTTTCTAAGCTTTTCTATCCATTCTCGATCTCATGCTTCTTTTCTTTTCCTATTGTATAATAAATCCATTCTCTTAGATCCAGTACTGATAGTCTCGTTGTCCACAATTTATCCATAAACGACCATTCATGGAAATTTACTCATTGGCTTTGCTGCTAAAAGGGTCTGTGCGAGGCGGGTCAGTGTGTTTACTTCACTTCCCGTCAAATACAGTCGGGAAAACGCACAAGTATCTGACCCAAATGCTCTTTGGCTCTTTGCAGACCAGACCTGCTTTGTTTACAGGTTTAAGCTTATGCAGCGCACCTGACTCCTCGAACAAATTACCCACTTCCTTGAACGCAACTCACCTGTGCCTTTTGGACAATTAAGAAATATTGTTTTAAACCTGCAGCAAGGTAGCAACAGATCGTTTTACTTAAACTTGCTTGCACGGTTTAATGATGGTCTTGATTATTTTAAACAGTCACTCTTGCTGCCATTTAGGACCACTCCCAATTAATTTCTGAATGTTATTATGAAGAATATTAATGACATTGTGTCTTTGTGTTGCAGTATAACAGCAACAGTTGCCAGTATTGGAGCTGCAGGAGTTCCTAATGCGGGGCTTGTCACCATGGTTATAGTCTTAACAGCTGTTGGATTACCTGCAAGTGATGTCACTCTGATAGTCGCTGTGGATTGGCTGCTGTGAGTTTATCTGTTGGTCTTCTATCTCGGCTGTTTTTCCTACTACACAGTTTGTATTGTAACTTAACAGCAACGCCGTACATTGACTTTGAGGTCTGTGTTTCAGGGACCGGTTCCGTACTATGATCAACGTCCTCGGTGATGCTTACGGAGCCGGTATCGTCCAGAAACTTTCCAAGAGGGAACTGGAGAGGATGGATCTGACATCAGATGTTGATGTTGCTAACCCATTCGCTCTGGAAGCCAGTTTGGATGACGAAGAGTGCGAGAAGAAATCGTACGTCAACGGAGGCTTCACGGTCGACAAGACAGACGCCATCTCCTTTACTGAAACCTCTCAGTTTTAGCCTGTGGGCCGGTTCAGAGGAGCAGAGAAAGTGCCATGCTGCTATGGATGTAAAACGGAAAACCTTCCATCATGCATTAGCTCCCTGACAAGAGTGGGACACTATCCAACCACACCCATCCTTAGACATCAGAAATCACACTATAGCAGCCTCCATCAAGCTTATCCAAGATGATCACTCTTTATGTTGGACATTTACCATCATGACTAGATTAAAGTGCTTCCTTCTTACACTTAAATTGTGCCAAGATTAAGATTCTGTGTGTGTGTGTGTCTGTGTGTGTGTGTGTGTGTGTGTGTGTGTGTGCATGTGCGTGTGTGTATATGTATTTTGCAAAAAATTAATTATCAATTTAACAAAACAATAATCTGAATCGCAAACCCAAATCCTACTTTATTTGCTCCTCGATTAGACAATAATTCTCTAAAATGTCTAAATGATCCTAATTGAGTGGGTGTTGTTGAATGGCTATGCCCCATAATGCACTGCTTGTATATCTGTCTGTATATTTAAACTGTGCCAAACATATAAAAAGGTTGTTCATCAAGTTGAATGAAGCAATATGTTAATGAGTTGCTAATTGCTGGCTGCAGTTAACGGAGACTTCACAGAGACTGGAGATGGTTATTAACAATGAAGTCATTGAACACTGTGAAACAATTTATAACATTTTTTCAAAACCAAATCATTGTCATTTATTGATTTATTAGAAATTGTGGCTGTTTTTAGGCAGCATGGGAAAACATCACAGCACAGTAGATATTCCCAATTGTTTCTTCTCAAACAAGATTGTGTTTGTCACCTAATGGATTCATGTGTGAGTCTTTTTTTCACAATTTCACTATACTTTCACTGTGGTGTAGGGTGTAAATAGAAGGGGTGCACAGTTCAGAAAATGTTAAGATTCGATTCAATTTCAATTTTCTATTCAAAAACGATTCACAGTATGTAAATGTAGACACTTTTCCCACGTGATAGTACACGAGCCATTACAAAACAAAGAAAAAAAAGTATATATTTACTGTGTGAATCGAATTTGAATCGGTAGAGCTGGAATCGATTCATGACTGTGAAGTGATTTTTTTGGCACACCCCTAGTCAACACAAATGTTCTTAAACCAATGGCTCAGCTAAGACATAGATGTAAAAAGATCCATGCTAATCTCATGTCTCTGTATTACGTGTGGAGCTGGGAGAAGATGTACTTGGATGGGAGCCTGAATCTAGGGGAAACCACTAAAAAAAATTATGAATTGTGGGTTAAGATAGCATTTTTCAAGTTAAAAACCTAATGCACAGACATGGGAGAGGCATCCATTTTCTCATGTCAATCTCAGCAAGAAAGCTAAATATTTTGCAAAATGTTGAAGTATTTTTTAAGATAAATGAATACAGATCTGAAAGTACAACAGCAGTTCGTGACATTGTCACGTTATTTTTCAATCTATTGATTCGTGCACATGGACATGATGTTCTCTTTTTTCCGTGCTTCTCAGAGCGTAACGTATTCGTTCTGGTCATAACGTAATCTGAATCATCAGTTTCGGGGAAAAAGAAGAAAGGGGAAAGGACACGCCACACGCCGGGACACGATCCTCGGTGCGAAAGTCCTGTGTTGTTTGACCCATGCACACCCCCAAACCAATCTCCTTACGCGGATTTTCGACATTTAATAATTCTCGCTATCGTAGTCGTGCTGTGACCACAAAAAATGCTTCCCATATACATACACTACTTTGAAAATGATCCTCACCAACACGAAAAAAGTGTGTCATTGTACTCGATTCCATAGATTAAATAACGTGACCATTTCCGAAAGTAGGTCATACACAAGAGGTTATCTGCCCTCCATAACTGATTCAGCTCCGCAGTCTCCATCTGCTATATTTGTGCAACTTTTGCAACTAGCTAGTTAGAATTAGCAAAAAACCCAAACAATTGACAACAATGTTGTCAATATAAAAATGGTCCATGTGCAGAAAAGGTTGGAATCCGCTGCTAAAGAGAGTGAAAAACAAAAGTGCAAGAAACTGCTGTATTAGCTAACTAAAAGCATAAAAATGTCAAGGTACTACACTCCTTGTTGTCTGTTTTTTGATGCTTTTGCTACTCCCATCCTAGATGCCTCGTTAACTTCTTACTAGTTAAATGTAGGTGCTTGAAAAGCCCCCCAGATCACAAGTCAACCACAATTTGCTGGAATTTCAAATGTGGCTGTGATTGGCTAGCTGCACTGCTGGGCTCTGGTAAACTGCAATGGGCATGTCTCATTATTTTCTAAAAAGATCAGTCGAAATTTGTTTGTTGTGGCTTAAATGTAATTATGACAGCTGACATTTAGGCCTAGGTTTGTGCAAGGGGAAAGGTACACTAGTCTCACATTGCCAGACCTATCTACACAGCGCTGGGGGGATGGGGGACGGAACATGACTTAAGATAAATAAATAAATAAATATGTAGAGGAATAAATAAATAAATGCAGATATAAATACATCAATAAATGGATAGTGTTTATGCAGTAATAAATCAAAATGCCATTAAGTCGCGTGGTTATGACACCATCTAATTTTACAAAAACGTAGCTTCGTAGCATTAAAATGGCGCCATGGGAGCTACGCTTAGAGAGGAGAGGCTCAACCCCTTGGTTGGACCCGAAGCAAGCTGAAGTAAGTTGAGTGTCAGCCATCTTAGAGCTAAGCTACAGCTTTTGCACATGTGTCCCAAGGGGATACAAAGCTACAGATTGGAGAATATGCAACTTTATTAAACAGCAGAATGCTGTAAAGTTACATTACAACCTTGTCGGCATGACAAAATAACAGTAGTCTAAGCATTAGAGTTGAAATTACATTTGTCAAAGCATTACTGTAAAAAAGATCACATTATAGCCACTATAGTACTGTAAATAGTAAAGCAAACTACTGGAATTTTAGTTTTTTAGCTAAGGTATTGTATGTTTAATTTTTTTTATTATTTTACAGTGAATACATAAAACACAGTAAATGGAAGTAGGGTTCCTTTACTTTAAAAATGTCCAGTAACTTGCTGGATAGTTGTTGCCAGTAAGTTACTTTTTATGTTAAATTTCTTACAGTGTTGCCTGTTTTATATGTTGTTTTTATTTATTTTAAATGTGTAACACCACATGAGCCATTGTGAAATGTTGTTTTGTGTATATGTTCAAAAACGGATGTCCACAAACCAATAGGTTACATCACTGCTACTACATCCATTATTTTTACAGTCTATGATCTCACGCCTCTTTATGACAGCAGGCTTTTTTTTCTGCCTTGAGTGTGACTATTTCATTTCACTTCAATTCAATATAGTGTCAAACTTTCTCAGACGTTATCTCAGACTTATGATCTCAGACTTTACATCCTACACACATCTAGTTTCAGAACTCAGCTGTACATTCCAGAATAAGGAAACGACTTCTTCTCTGAACAACAATGTCATTCTACCACAACACTTTGCAGATAAGTCTACAAGTCTAGACCACATTCTATAATTTACAGAGACCCAACAATTCTCACAAGAGCATGCCTTTGGTGCCACAGCAGCAAGGAAAAACTTCTGACACGACCTGGCTCTAGGTGCTTGGCTATTTTACACAAGCAGCTTGGGGGTTATTTATGGCAGTGGAAATAATGGAAGGACATGATAAACAGTAAAGATATTATAACTATGACTGAAAATAAGGTTAGCGGTGGCCATTGAGTGGAACAGCTATAAACCCATTTTCCTTTTGACGTTGTGGTAGGAGGTTATGCACATGAAAATAATTTGAAATTTGTAACATTAAATCGGCATTGCGACCGTGGCCAAAGCGGACTGAACAGGGAAAAAACCCATGAGCTACAGTCTCCCAACATCTTCACTGTCTTTGGAGACAGCAGTGCCTGCTACTTCCACACTGTCTGTTTTTTAAAAGATACTTGTTAAATCTGCACTGTCACTAAGGCCTATACTTTGACAGCTTATTAAACCCAAAATAGAGTTCTATTTCAGCAGCCATTCTGCAATAGATCACAATGTTCCCGACAGAGTGGCTGCTTAATGACTGAAAGTCCCGGTGATGAGCTTTTTCTCTGATATATGGCAGTAGTTCACAAAGAGTTGCTTCGCAAACAGACACAGTCCTACTTATGACCTTCTGTAGATTTACCAGGGGACTCCACAAAGTAAGCATGTAAGCTTGGTTGTAGCATAGAGAACATTGAATTCAATTCTGCCTCTTTAACACAATTAATACAACCTTTATTTATATTTGAGAATCATTGATGAGCAGCCCTTATTTACAATGACAGAGACAAATGACAAAGACAAAAAAACAGAAAAACTTTCAGAATTTGATTTAATAAATACATAAAGATAATAAGGATGCAAAAGAACTAGAGATGTTCCGATTCCGATACCAGTATCGGAAATGCCTCAGTTACTGCCGAAAATACTGGCATCGGTATCGGCGAGTACTGGAGTCCAGGCACCGATCTGATACCACCTAAAGTATTAGAAATAGTATTTCCAAAATCGTTCTCTTAGCTCGGACACAGTTCTTCTTTGCCACTCTTAAAATAGTTGCGCTGTATTTCAGAGGGGCAAAGAAGCGTCCTTAAAAGAAGCTAACATAAGTGCATCATGTCGGCAGTTTGGCACTACTTTACAGTGGATGTTCCCACTACTAAGACAGCAACATGCAACATATGCAAAGAAGCAGTTTCGAAGGGTGGCACGAGTGTTGCAAATTTCAACGCCAGCAACTTAATGAATCATTTGAAGACGCGTCACACTACAGAGAACTACGAATTTAAGAAAGCTAAGGGGGGACAAAGGACGAACTGCAGCAGCAATGTTTGGAAACTGCCTTCCAGCGACGGGATAAATTCTCCAAAGACAGCCAAAAAGCAACAACGATAACCGACGTTTTGGAGTTTATTGTCCTGGATGACCAACCCCTGTCTGTCGTCAAAAATGTGGAATTTTGCCACTTAATGGAGCATTTGGAGCCAAGGTACTCTTTGCCAGGTCGTAAATATACCTCTTAAAATGGCTACCCAAATTATACGAGACAGTTCGGGAACACATTTCGTGTATGCTGAAAGACGTGCAGGCAACCAGTTTTACAACGGACATTTAGAGCTTGAACGTGTGCCCCATGTCCTTGCTAAGTTTAACGTCACACTGTGTGGACAGAGAGTCAACATTTACATCTTGAAGTGCGGTGCTGCACGCCAACGAGTTCCGAGGGTCACATACTGGCACATTAATTGCCGAAGCAATTGAGAGGATGCTAGTAAAGTGGAAAATCTCCAAGTCCAACGTTCATGTTGTTTTGCGCGACAACGCTAGCAACATGAAAAAAGTCATGGACAAGATGGATTTACCAAGTTTGGGATGCTACGCACACACTTTCCAACTGGTGGTGCATGAAGGGCTACTGTCAGAGAAAAGTGTGAGTTGTGCATTTTACAATATTGTGGTTGCACTTTAATTATTTTGTTTTATACAGTTCTATTTAAAAATATATGGCTTCCATTTGCTGTATTAATTCATGTTTTACAAAGCTTTTAACCTGAGCCAGGCCTTAACACAATGATAACAATATCACAATCATGCATGTGCAGTATGATCATTATCATTATTTGTTTTTAAACACACTGGTATCGGTACTCGGTATCAGCCGATACCCGAGTACAAGTGCCGGTATCGGGAGATAAAAAATGGTATCGGAACATTTCTAAAAAGAACACACTATTATGCAAAGCAATGACAAGTAGAAGTGTTTAGTTTTTTCTAAAAGGCACAGGTGAGTTACTTTTAAGGAGTGAGTTGCACTAAAGTTAAGTTCTCAGACTGAGATCGTAGAACCTGAAGCAAAAGCCAGTCAGCGGAGCTAGTTTGATAATTTTCCTCCGAGTAACAGAGAAGTTCTCTAAGGTAGTGTGGTAGTTTTCCATCAAGGTCCTTTTAGATAAAGAAATACCAGTGAGCATCACGTATCTTTTAGAAAGAAGACCACCCAACACTTTCATTTATAATACAATGGTGTGTATCATGTACATTACTGGTTATAGTCCATAAATTTAGGAATTGAAGAGGATGCATGTCTATAAAATCACACACTAATAGTCCAAGACCGACATGAAAACTGCCTCAACAACCCTTTTCCTACAAAACATGGGAAAGATGCTTTTCTTCCTGTAGAAATAGTCAACTTTTTGCCTGAGTTGGCACACAAGATTATGAATGTGATGGTTGGCAACACAAAATATTATTAATTAATGCTTGTGTTACAAATAGCTAAGCTAACCTGGGCTCGTAACACAAAGGCACACAGCTGCTAAAGGTTAACCTAGCCTGTAACCCCTGTCTCTAAAAGACAGCTAACCCCTAAAAGATAGCTATCCGTACTTTTGTAGGCTTTTATTTTTTTGTGCTGTGTAAGGTGACAGAATCTCTATAACATAGATGTAAATATCTCCAAACTCCAAGTCTGGAAGAGATTTTGCTTCAAAGCAGTGAAAACATGGGCGGGTGCTGTGTACGTACCACAGGTTCCGAATATGTTTATCTTTTCATGACATCTAATTTTAACATTTGGTAACATATGGTCTAAACAGTTGATTGATTTTCTCAGCGTTTCTGTCCTGCCAGGTATCCAAGGTGATCATGTGACTGCAAAGTATGAATAGTTGCAAATAATAAAATAAACATATGCCTGGAAGGACCACTTTTGCGATATTGATGACCAAGAAAGTAGATTTTATGATAACATTGGCGAGGGGGGGGCTTCTCCCCCAGGAAAATTTGAGCATCAAACACAACAGACAGTGCAACACAACGGAACAACACAAGCAATACAAGAACAGTGAATACAGGTTCAAAAAACAGAACGAGGTTCACCTCACCAGGGTCTGGCCAGGTCATCACGGTGGACCTGGAGAGATGGACCTCCTGGCTAAAATCTTGTCTACCTCGGAGTGTGTGGCCCCCTAAAACACAATGACAGTCATATTGTGATCTTCAGTTCATTCTTAGAGCTACTTATGCATTAAAGTAGCAAAATTGTTATAAACCTCACAGGGACAACTTTGCCTTCAAATACATACTACAAAGAAGAAACTTACCTATTTGTCAAAAGTATTATCTTTGCAGTACATTTTCAAATAGAATCCAGTATTCAAATAATAGCAGCAAGTGCAAATAAGAAATAAATAACCTTTTTGATATACAGATAATAAGGCTTCTCACTGAAATATGTCAAGTGACATTTATGAAACAGGGAAAGTGCAAAATAAAGGAATGTCTCAATTAAAGGCCTGGTTTCTGCACTTGAAAGGAATTTCTTTAAAAATTAAAAATAAGAATTTTTTTTAAATGGAGAATAAGTTTTAAAGGAATGTCTTATTCAGGTGACCACACATGCCAACAGCCTACTGAAAGTGGCCAGCAAGAGCAAAAGAAGCTGACGTTCCTTGCTGATGTAACTTGATAATGCAACAACTGAACACACAGGGCCCTATTTTAACAATCTAAGGGTGAAGCACATGGCACAGAAGCGTTTAGGGCGTGTCTAAATCCACTTTTGCTAGTTCGATGGCAGAAAAAAGGGTCCGTGCGCCAAGTTCTACAGGGTTGTATATATTGTCTTCATTAATCATTCAAATTCATTGAAATGCTGTGTTACTAACTTTAGACCAGGTTTTTGTTGGTCAATGGCGCGATTATTTTCTGCAGCTGCAAGGTAGCAATGCGCCAAGAATTCAATTAACCCTCCCTCTAACCAGCAAACCCATGGGCTCAGGTGCATTTGAAATTCACAGATGTGGGCGCTGGACAGGACATTAATAACTGTAAGTCTAACAGTAGAGTGAAACCCATACTAATGCTGGGATATCTAACATAGTCTTATTTTATGTATTACTTACATAGGCAAGTCGGCGTACAGCTTTTGGTGTCGTAAGGAGTCCCCGAACACGCTCTTGGACCTCTTCCCATTCTCTGTGAGTGCTGGACTGAGACCTGAACATCAAACCAATAGTAAGGGACATTTTTTTTGCTATCATTACTTGAATAATGAACATCTCAGTGTCATCTGCATAACACAAAGTCCTATGAGAAGTATGATATTCATAATCCCAGTGAAATTAGTAGAGACACTGTCAGTCCAATATTTGTTTAAAGTCTTGGTAAAGCAAAAAGTAATTTGTTCTGAGACTGTAACACCATTGAAAACTGTGTAATTAACCACCAAATTTGAATGGCTAAAACAACCAGCAAGTATATTAAATTTAGGTTTCAAAATCATGGACAAGGTATTAACTCTGCAGAGAGCCAGAACTTTTGCAGACGCCATTTTTTGGTTTTCTGTTATTTTTAATAGTGTAAATGATGGAAAATAAAATCTAACTTTTTGTGAAATATAATACGAATGTCTAATCTGTCATTTGATGTCTTTTGGAGATTTTTCCATCTTTTCTTGGCTTCTTTATGCACTTTAATACATTTTCTTACCCAGGGAGCCCAAACTTTCGAACCTCACTGTATTTAGAAAATTAATCCCTGATTTTGACTTTCCCGTAGCTTAGCACGAACACTTGAAAAACAGGGAAACTGCTAGCTTAACTTCATCAAGGTGGAAGTAAATCATTTTCCAATAGTTGTAAAGCTTATTTAATGACCGCTTCTTTATTTAACTCGTGCAGTTATTGCACAGTTGCTACAGGTTTAAACAAGTTAAATTTACTATTTTTTAAGACCAGTTCTAAATAAAATTTAAGACCAAACATACAATGGAAATACAAAGTAGAAATATACAGTAATCCAAGTAAACAAAATTAACAGTATGGTAAAATGACAATTTTGATTAAGTTTAAAAACTTTGACTTAATGTGTGTAATGCGAAAGGATAACTCAAAAATGTAATTGCTGTCCTACATTATATTATTACAATATTTTAAGAATATTTGGGTCCCATGAACAAATGGTTATAACATCAAGTAAACAGTAAAAAAACACTGTTCCTTTTGAACAAAAAAAAGAAGAAAAAACAACTCCAGCTGCTGGATGGATGGATGGGTTGCAGTTTGTGGGGGACTCATCATGGACAGAGAGTAGACAGCAGTGTGTAAGAGTGTTTTGCATTTTTGGACTTCTCACTCAACTACTCAACTTGTACACTTGCACACTTTTTGTTGTCCTGAAAATACTTGAGAACACATTTCTGCTGCTCTTACATAACCAGCACCACTATGCTACCGCCTGTCTTTTTGCACATTACATAGACTGTTGACAGTATGCATAATTGCACATTTTTAACACAAACTTTGCTGCTCTTATTTTCCTCATTGTATATATCTTCTTATTTTTACTTTTTTATGTTGTTTACTTGAATGTTATGTTTGTCTGTGGACCAAATTTGTTATAAATGTCTTGTCACCGTGGGATAGAGGGAAACGCAATTTCGATTTCTTTGTATGTTTTGACATGTGAAGAAATTGACAATAAAGCAGACTTTGACTTTGACTTCTGTGATGAGCTCTTTTTTGATATATGGCGCCAATCAAAATTTGGCTATATATCTGGTCTTGTCTTTTCCAGGGGTAAATGACTGTACAAGCCTTGAATTTGGAAACATTGCATGAAACAGTTCTTCAATCCCGTCATTTGACCTGTATGAATTGTGGCTTGTCACGGTCCTAAGCACCCAAATCACCCCTTGCTCGGAGTGTTGGCGTAGAACAACAAATTGCTAGTAGGTCGGCTGGCATTTTTGGTTGTGGATTTCCCATCGTAACATCTAGCGTTGTAGCGTTGACATTGTTGCTAGCGGTGGAAATGGGGGAGAAGAAACTAGCAATGGTGGGTCTGTGTTTTTTACTTTATACGTACGATTCCACCGCTCTGATCCCCATTGTCCCAAGTTGCCAAGTTGAAAATCTTCAGAAACATAACGCAGATCGCTTCATAAGCATCTCCAGGCACCGACTACTCCTTATTTACAAGCCATTTGTCACTGAACTTGTATTCCCCCATGTTAGCAATCATTGCTATATTACTTGTATGCGGCGAAATAACAAATCCCGCGGAATTACGAATCTCACTGACTGGGGCCACGCCAACACCCCCCCCCCCACAAAGCAGCTCGATTGGTTGGAGTTAGGCATTTGACCTTGAGTGGTTAAGGTTAGGATAACCGATTGGTCAGGGGATAGGACATGAACAAATGGGGTTATGTTACTGCGACAACGCAGCGCAAGGCCTACCGGAAAAAAATATTCGATAAGAGATTGCCTGCATTTTTGCCGTGACATGACACAAACATATTTAAGATCCAATCTGAATTTAAGACTTTTTAAGGACCCGCGGCCACCCTGTATTGGTAAAGCGTTATTGGAATATTCTTCTGAGTACATTCTCTTTGTAATGAGGTGCATGAGTATATCATGACCGTCAAAATGTAAAACTAGTCCAAAAAAAGACCTGCTGTGCCTGGCCTGTTCCCTGTAAGACCACTGCAGCCATGAAGGGTCAGGACCTCGGTGGTAGTCAAGGGGGTCATGTGTTTCTGAAAAGCTGGAGTCATCTTCTCCAACCTGTCAATGGAACAGAGACAAGTTACTTTCTAAATCTATCTGCATCTCAGCAATTGATTTATTTCCCTCTATATTGCTGGTGTCAATTGCAGTTATTAAAGGCTCAATTAATTTTTGACAACCTAAATGTATGATATACAAGTGCAGTGAATGTTAGGAATGGACCGATTCGCCAGAAGCGCTCATCCAGACAACTTTACACTCAACACTGTACTTCTTTCAATCCTGAGCAATAGACCTGCCATAGCAGTGCTAGAGTATACACGTCATTTGATAACAGCTAGTTAATTCCTGGGAATAAAAGCGTAAGTTACATCGCTGTAGCTTCAAATCTCCAGTCTCTTTCTTTCTTCATCTGTCCTTGAATGTACTGTAGCGAGCCACTGAGTCGTTTAGCAGTGAAACAATTAACCAAGGTTCCCTCTCAATACATGGCACAATAGATCCCTCCAGGGGACTGTTACCTTAATTCTATCCAGCTGGATATCTGATACATTACATACATTACAGCCAGCTCCCACAGTGGGTGGGTGTCACTGTCTATTTTATGTTATTGTATATTTCTACATCCCAGAAGCAAATATTGCACTTTTTACTCAACTGCACTCTATTTGATATTTGCCGCCATTTAGTAATATTGGAGAGTCTGTGCAGAAGTGATTGGGCGGAGGAGTCCTGAAAATATACCCACCCGACCAATCCAGAGTCAATTACAGCTGTCAGTCATGACAACCGTACTGCGTTTTTAAAGCATCAAATAACTACCAAAATGCCCATGTCCCATCCACTAACATGGAGGGAGCGGGGTTTACAACATACAGTTGTGCTCATAATTTTACATACCCATGCTTAAGTTGACTAAAAAGAGGAATAAAAAAATCATGTTTTGGATATTTATTTTAATGCCTTAATTAAATAATAAGGTAAAATCCAACCTTTAAGGACACAATTTTTTTTTGTGAATGAATAATGCATTATAAATAAATACATGTTCTTCCTTAAAATACAGGGGGCATAAGTATACACCCCCCTATGTTAAATTCCCATAGAGGCAGGCAAATTCTAACTCATTTGTTAATTAAGGCATTAAGATACATTTCCAAATTAGGATTTTTATTACTCTTTTTAGTCAACTTAAGCATGGGTATGTAAAATTATGAGCACAACTGTATACTGCAGCCAGCCACCAGGGGGATCCAGATGTTTTGGCTTCACTGTGCATCAACCCCTGGTCCAGCCTTAATAATGTCAATCAATCGATTCACCCATCGACCAAAATCCATTTGAATGAATGAATTAAATCTTGATTCTGATTATTTAAATACTGAATATACTGTATGTACACTGTATTGTTAATTTTGCTCAAAGGTCCTGTAATTGACATTCACAACAATGATACAGCAGCAAAATAATAATTGCTATCAGAAAATTAGCATGTCCCCCTATAATTCAGATTTAGTCTACATGTCTTTGTCAAAAAAGTACCTAGATTTAGCTTTTCCATAGTCACAGTTTCCAATCCTGTCAGTCCCAGGTTGTGTCTTTAAGGAATAGATTTTAACTTGTTTGGAAATTTGCTGGTTTGCTTTCTCACCAAGAAAACAAAAATGATTATCAATAATATGTCAGTGACTTTAAGTACAGACCTAGATGCAGTATGAGGGTAGCCTAGTTTAGCATGAAGACAAGAAGCAGGCAGAGACAGTTGGCTCTGGTCCAAAGTTCAGAAATACATCTTCTAAATTTGTTTAATCTGTACAGAAACAAAACTGTAAAAATGACTATTTGGGGATTTGGCCGAAGTTAAGATGCTGGAACTATTTTTTGGCAACCCGCTGAAGTATAAGTGTCACAGTTAGGTTGGTGTCATTGAGACCAAAACCAAGACACTGCACAGAAGTAGCAGAACAGTGTGTTCAATAAAAACCCCAAATATTGTAATTATGTCATCTCTTTATTCACATTTCAGTGTGGGTACTTTTTATTTTAAATAAGAGGTGTCTTAATTAGTGAGTGTTAGAGACATTGGTAGGTGTATTTTTGAACTTTGGACCGGCCAGCTGTTACCCCATATTTCCAGTCTTTACGCTAACCTAGGCTAACCACATCCTGACTCTAGCTCTGTACTTCATCTGAAAAATCCCATAACTTTCTGTTTAGGAGGCCAAATAATGAGAACATAATTGTGATCTTACCAAACCATTGGATAAGGATTTGCTTCTGCCCGTTGGAGAATATCTCACTAGTACCGCAAAAAGAGGGGAAAATGTTTTTGAGTGACAACTGATTAGCCTTTTTTCAGCAATAGAAACCTGACTGTGAGAAGGTTTTATCATCCAACTAACATCACGTCTACAGAGCTGTACAACAATAGAACTTTACAAGCAAATAAAAAAATGGTAGGTTGTTTGAGATTGTTATCCATGTTTAATAGCATCAAAGCAGCATTATATGAGGAGTTCTACCTGTGGGTGAAGACCTGGTCAAAGGTGAAGAGGATTTGGTAAACACAGCAGAGCGATGGGGCGAGGCAGAGCGACTGGCTCCAGGCCACAAAGACAGCATCTACATGCAGGAGAAAAAGGAAACAATAAGTAGGCCTGCAGGTCAAACTGCTACAGGATGTACACAAACAGGGCTGGAGCTCTCTTGGCAAAGAGGTTGGACCATTTTATTGTGATAAGAATATAGGAGACAAGTCCGATAATAGGTGTCCCGAACAGCAGATATAATGTTTCCTGAAATGGATGTGACCAACTTGAGAGCACTGCTCTCCCTGCCGCCCTGTAAACGGCATATGCTCAGGGGTTTGCTGGTAGCTGGTTTGCTGCAAAGAATTCTGCATCCACAGACATTTTTTCCTTTGCTAAACCTCATTGTTAACTATTCACATGTTGAAGAGTCACTGGTCAAAACTCATTTGGTGTCATTCGTCAACGTGCCGTTTAGTTAGGTGTAGGCAACAAAACTACTTGGTTAGGTTTAGGAAAAGATAGTGGTTGAGTTAAAATAAGTAATTTATCATGCGATGTTTGTTGTGTGCTGCTTCTAGTCTCATTTTGCTCATTCTTAGGATCGTGTCTCTCGGCATCGGCCAAGTGTGCTACTGGACACCCAAGCAAATGGCCAACTGAGATTTTAAGGTGCAATCGTGCAATATGAAATATATTCACTGTATTCAATCCAAAAATGGCCACCATGTGTCATCAGATATTAAGGAAACATGCTGAGCTAAAATACTATATTTTGTGACAACAATGCTAATGGCAGTATTTTCTCCATTAAAATTCTGTTCCATGAAAGAATTTCTATTTAGTTTTTGCCTATTTGTGTGTTTTTATCAACTGCCTATTTTGACATCAGACCGGGTTGCCACATATATCTGTACAAACGTAACTTTAGTACATCCATGAAAGCAGCAAACAACAAGAGTGATCAACATTCTACCCAACCAAAAAAAACCTTGGCATGATTCTAACCCCGGGTAAATATTGGAGATATATGTGAAAGACGGAGACAGTTTAGAGCCCAACAGGACGCTGAGTTGGCTAATTTTCTCCTGAACCGGTAAGCAATAGCTTCAAGATAAGTTATCATGGCCACAAGGGGCCAGCCTTTTATGTCATTTCAACAATTGTGAACTCACATTGATGACTGTAAATTGGGTAGTTACTACCGTGAGTTGATTGTTGACTATTTTTAGTTGTTTTTAGCAGCTTTTTTCAAGCTGGGAAAGTGTGGCTGTCCGTTGGGTAGAGAGGACGGCGATGTAATTTATACTCTTTATTTATACTCTTTATGTCATGATGTTTATGTTTATTTACAATATACAGTATACGTTGCGCTGGACCAGACACAGAGAGGGTCAAAGAAAGCAGCAGAACTTTGGCAGCTAAAACCAGAATCAGAATCAGAAATACTTCATTGATCCCCGAAATGAAATTCTGTGTTCCAGTTGCACAAATTGTACAAATATATAAAGAGATATAAGAAGTGTGTGTATGTACGGTATTTACATAGTTAAAGGAATGTTATGATATGGTATTTACATAATTAAGGAGTTGTAGTAGTGAACAGTAATAATAATATTAATAATAATAATAACAATAATAATTAAAGCTGCAAGCAGCGATGGAGGGCCCTCGCTAACATGCGCGAGTCGGGGATACTGGCGGACGCC